>NC_092714.1:141049824-141349824 GCF_047496885.1 Scyliorhinus torazame | reverse complement strand
GCCAACCGGCGCGGCCCGATTTCCGCCCCAGCGGGGGGTCGGAGAATGACGCCCAAGGTTACATTCAATATACTTATCGTCTTTGGATTTTTAGACATCAACAGACCAGTTCTGTGTTTTCTTCTTGCAGCTCACTGGAAACACACAGACACACCCAAGCTGTTGTCTCAAACTGGCTTTCTCCTTTTAAGCAGCTCACAGCAAACTTTTTAGCTGCTCTCAGAAGACCCAGCCGGGCACTTTTTAGCTGCTCTCAGCAAAACACACAGACACACCCAAGCTGCTTTCGCAAACTGAAACCAAAAGCAGAAGTGAGCTCAGCTCTCCTGCTGTGACATCATTTCAGTAATATGATCAGCTTCATCTGTTAAAGGTACATTGCTTAAACATCCATTTCTTAAAGGTACTCTCACATGACAGTAGGGAGAGAAAAGAGCTAACGTTTTGAGTCCAATGACTCTTTGTCAAAGCTGACAGAGAAAGTGGGAAATATTTCTACTGTGGAGTGAGAATGGAAGATGAGTCATAGCCACAGAAACCCAGGGAAACCGGGTGCTAATGGCCACAGAAACCAAGCGGAAAGTGTGCTAATGGCAGTCCCCAGAGAGGACAAAAGATGTGAAAGGTCAAACAGCAGAGAAACTAACATCAGAGGGTGAACTGTAGATGTGGGGGGAGGAGGGGGGAGGGGGAAGCAAAGAGGAGAAAGGTGAAGGAAAGGTGGATAAGATTGTGGGGGGAATTAAATATATATTAAGAAAGAAAGAAATGGTAAAAGACAGATAAAATTAAATGAAAACAAATGGGTCGAGGGTAGCTAATAGCTACTATCCCCTTTAATTGACCCATCCACTACACAAACACACACAAGACAGACACACACAGAGAGGTGGAAAGGGACAAAAATAATAAGGATGATGGTCTCCATTCCTGAGGCTTAGCATTGATGCCGGGGCAGGATGAGTGGACGTCTATGACAGCAAAACTGGTGCTGCACCAGGACCAGTTCAATAACCGTTAAGGGGCTAGCACCGGCGTCATGTGAAACATGGTCGATTCCAATGAGGTTGGAGTCGCTCGGTTTGGGATTGACACTCAGGGGGCTGATGAGGGGCAGCCACATGTACATATTACAGTCCCCACACACACATTCCAGCCAACAAGATGGCAGCAAGACGAGCGGCACCAAGATTCACCAACAAGGAACTGGAGATGCTGTTGGATGCCGTGGAGGAGAGGTGGACGACCTTGTACCGCAGGGTGGAAGGAGGTTGTCAGCCGCCGCCATTGACCATGCCTGGGCACAGGTGACGAGGTTGCCAGCACCAACCGGCAATGCCGGAAGAAACTGCACAACCTCCTCCACGAATTGGGCGACCAGGGTGAGTAGGCAGCACTGTGCCCCTAGCACCAACCCCTATCCCCCACTCCCGTAACCCCACCACCCCCAACCTGGAGGGTGGCTGAACACCCACCCAGTGCTACATGCCGGCTCCCATACCGACCGCCATGGCCGGGTGCCCTGGTCACTGAAGCCATCAGCTATCCACCCCCTGGGCTGCATGCATCGGACTGTTGAACACTGGGCGTTTTCTGTAACCGCACCCCCCACCGCCCCCAGGAGACGGCCGCTCACAACCGTCAAAAGTGGGAGAAGACTAGAGGGGGAGCGCCGGACTGCAGCAGACCAGAGGGCCCAAAGACAGGGCAGTCACTGGGATGGACGTCGGCATTGGGTGGGGAAGTGAGGCCCTGCTGAATTGCAGTTCTCCATGTCACGTGTGTCACCCCACACCCCCTAACACCACCCCTACCACCACCCATCGCACCTCCCACCACACCCACATCTCCCAGGGCTGTGATGCAATCATGCATCTTGTCTTGTGCCTTGCAGGAGCTGTTGACAATGGCGCAGGGCCTTCTGGTGTCCCCAGCCCCAACCCCAGCCACCACCAGAAGCCCGTGTGTTGACCAGCGACAAGGAATAGACTGACACAGACGGGAGCCATCGACCTGCTTCATGTAACACCCCGAAGCTCGGGTCTGGGTACGACACTGACTTTCTGTCACAGCTGTCTCCAACACCCTCCACCATCCCAGAGACACTCACCTCGATGGGGCACTCTCTGGTGTGCACCATAAACAGGCTCCGGTACAGCAGGTGGAAGTAGGAGTTCCCAAGGGGGTGGACAGTCGGAGGGCAGGCCGACTTCAAGGACTAGCTTCCGTCCAGAAGGGTTTTGTGCTTCAGGAATGGACGGTCCCATCAATTGTGGAGACGCAGTCACAGAGCCAGGGACTGCATGAAGGGTTGTGGGCAACTATCCAGCACCTGCAGGCGCCGATGGAGGAGTCCAACCGCGTGCAGGAGCAGGAATGGTGCCGACCAAGTGTGCCGCACAGGCCAATACCACAAGGGTGGCATCCACGGAGGATGACTTGGGCGCAAAGGTTTCGGCCATGGGATAACGTGTGCAAGGCCTGGGGCAATCTGTACAGGCGGTGGCTGAGGCCCAGGACAGGGCTGCCCTAAGACAGGCAGCCATTTAACAGATCCACCTGTACATTGCAGCGGCGCTCCAGAGCGTGGCCCAGTCACAGCAGGCCATGATGGAGAGAGTCGCCACCATTGCCCAGGCGCTGGCTGATGTGGTGCAGACCCAGAGGGAGATGGCGCAGTCACTGGCTGATGTGGCAAAGACCCAGAAGGTGGTGGCATAGTCACAGCGTGATGTGGCGCAGTCCCAGACAAAGGTGGTCCACGCCCTGTGCTCCATGGCCGGGAGCATGCAGACCCTGGATGAGATGAGCTCCTCTCACACTGCTGTCCTGGGGGTCACTGGGCACCCCAACGGAGGAGGTGGTGATAGACCCATGCCAGTGATTCCCGCGGGGTAGGTGCCGGAACACCGCAGCGCCTCGGACTCTCCCCCTCCTGTCATTGACGTATCTGATGGGCAGCGGGCAGAACAGGATGGCACCATGCTACCTAGGAATCCAAGCAGTGGCCCGGTCACCTCAGAAGATGGCCGCCAAAGAGGACCCAGGTCACAGGGAGGGAGTCGCAACAGGCCACCTCCTCTCCTGATGTACCACCTGGGGATCCACCTAAACGTAGTGCCAGGGCCTGTAAGGCCAGAAAAGTAGACACCAGTTAGGTTGGCATGGATGAAGGGCACAGTAGAGTGTTAAGGGCTAGGGCACAAACCTTCACATATTTGTTTACATTAAACACCTATGCGCAGACCTATGGGCTGGTCTGGGCTGGCTGCAGAGGGGGCGGTGCAGTGGAATGGGCGGACGTTGTGGGTGGGCTTGGTGCATGGGCGTAGGTCAGCCAGCACTCACGCCTTCGGTGTCCCACCCCCAACCCAATGCCTTCACCCCACCCCCTCCCCACCATTCCCACCTCTGCCACCCCAGGTATTCGATGGGACCGGGTGATGGAATAACCAGCTTGCATGCAGGGATCACCCAGGGGGACGGTGGAAAGTGCTACCGTGGGCAGGAGTCAGATGTTGTCAAACGATGCGGTGCACCAGAGCTCACCGCACCACGGAGACTGTCACCTTGACAGCCACTGGGAGTGGGTGCCCTCCCCCATTCGCTCGCGGTGCCAGGTGCACCATGATCTGCCACATAGGTTGCACAGTCCCCCTGCTCAGTCGGAGTCTTCGACAGCATGCCCAGTCCGGCCGCTCCTCGAATGACAGGCACTGTCGGTACTCGTGAGGCCTCATGTGGCTCCTCCTTTGCACCTCCTCGGCCTATTGGGCAGCCGGCTCTCCATCCTCAATGAATGTCTCCTGTTCCTCTGGAGCATGCTCTACTGCTGCAAGGTACCCTGCTGCAGCGTCCTCCTCGTCGACAGCTCCAGCTCGTACAGCCGCAGTGCATCACCCAGGGCTGAGGCGACCAGCAGGAAGGCCACCACTGCTGGTTGAATTCTAATTTCCATTGTCTGCAGGAGGTGAAAGGCCAACATGTTAGCATAGTGCGTATCCCCAGGCACAACCAGGTCCAATGGGCTAGCACCGTGAGGACCTCTGGCCCTGGCACCCATCGCTGCAGCCGGGTACCATTGGCTGGTGCTGCCCTTGCCAGTGGTATGCTCCATGGCCCCCATCTGGCACCCCGTGTAGGGGCTACTGTGGACGTTGGCCTTATGTGTGCCACATGCTGCCCCATCCGTGGGTGGCGGCGGGTTGGGGGTGGTTGGTATGGCAGAGGGTGGGGTGCGGGTTGGTGGGGTGTGGGTACCCATGCGGCCATTGTCACTCTGCAGAACATTGGGCCAAGGTAGGTGGTTAGTGAGGTGCGCAGCAAGATGGCTGCCTTGCAGGCGTGACAATAGCGGTTTTATACATAGATTAACATAGAATTTACAGTGCAGAAGGAGGCCATTCGGCCCATCGAGCCTGCACCGGCTCTTGGAAAGAGCACCCTACCCAAGGTCAACACCTCCACCCAATCCCCATAACCCAGTAACCCCACTCAACACTAAGAACAATTTTGGACACTAAGGGCAATTTATCATGGCCAATCCACCTAACCTGCACATCTTTGGACTGTGGGAGGAAACCGGAGCACCCGGAGGAAACCCACGCAGACACGGGGAGGATGTGCAGACTCCACACAGACAGTGACCCAAGTCGGAATCGAACCTGGGACCCTGGAGCTGTGAAGCAATTGTGCTATCCACAATGCTACCGTGCTGCTTGGACACCCCGGTCCCGTGAAGGGTCACCCCAGCCCCATCCCCTCATCACCCCGCTGTCCTCCCGGCCCTGGCAGGGCCATCCCCCTCCACCCAAGCCATCTCAGCCTGTGTCAGGACGGCAGCCCACGGTCATGCCTCTGCTGATTATTCATGTGTCTACTATGTACGTACTGTGTACGTTCCTCGGCGGCAGAAAAATACTTTTCACTGTACTTCGATACATGTGGCAATAAATCAAATCAAATGCCCTACCTCCTCTCTCTCCCTCATGAGCCATGGGGCCTGTTTTCCTGTTTTTAAAAGCACAAGTGAACCTTGCCATCGGGTATTTCCCTTGGCAGAGGTGGAGCATTGCGGAGTCCCGAAGAATACCAGATCAGGCTCACTAATAATATACAAACAGTGTTTACTGCACGTGCGGAATTAAACGCATTAATGCTACTGTCGAGGCACGGGAGAATTGTGATTTGGCGTGAACCCGGCCCTGGCCACAATTTCAGAGTCAAAACCGATTCTCCACCCACTTGCGGAACCAAAATTGGTTTGGTTCACATGGAGGTTCTTTAATACGGTTTCCTCAGAGCAAGCTGATTGATCAGAGTCTTTGGTTTACAGCTGGTAATGGTCTTCCAGAGTCATTCATTCAGAGTCCCCAAAGATCAGAAAATGCAGTACTTACAGGCAGCAGGCTTTATGGAGGCACTTTATTTCTTCTCAAACTGGGCCTTCAGCTCGAGGTTCACAGTCAGGTCTATATCTTTCTATATAGGCACTTTATTTAACACCACATCATGCTTTCATCTTGTGCTTTGAATTAAGTGGCGGGATTCTTCCCTACCTGGCGGGGCGGGAGGTCCCGGCGGGATGGAGTGGCGTGAACCGCTCTGGCGTCAGGCCGCCCGAAAGGTGCAGATTTCTCCGCACCTTTAGGGGCCAAGCCCTCACGTTTAGGGGCTAGGCCCGCACCGCAGTGGTTGCCGTCCTGCCGGCTGGTGTGGAAGGCCTTTGGCGCCATGCCAGCCAGGGCCGAAGGGACTCCGCCGGCCGGCGGAAGTCCGCGCATGCGCGGGAGCGTCAGAAGCTGCTGACGTCATCCCCGCGCATGCGCAGGGGGGGTCACCTACGCGTCGGCCATCGCGGAGACCTACACGGCTGACACGTAGTAAAAGAGTGCCCTCACAGCACCAGCCCGCCCGCGGATCGGTGGGCCCCGATCGCGGGCCAGGCCCCCGGGGCCAGATCGCCCTGTGCCGCCCCCAGGACCTCGGAGCCCGCTCACGCCGCCTGGTCCCGTTGGTAAGGGAGGTGGTTTAATTCACGCCGGCGGGACCGGCATTACAGCAGCGGGGCTTCGGCCCATCGCGGGCTGGAGAATCGGCGGGGGGGGGGCACGATTCCCGCTCCCGCCAAATCTCCGGTGCCGGAGAATCCAGCGGCCGGTGGGGGTGGCGTTCAGCCCGCCCCCCGGCGATTCTCCGACCCGGCGGGGGATCGGAGAAACCCGCCCCAGGCCTTTATAGTCTAAAGAGAATGACACCCAAACTTGCTGGAGAGAGTCAGCCTACACAGTGGCCTTGTGGAGAGAGTTAGTTAGATCATTCTGGAGAGAGCTAGTCAGACCCTTCCATCCAGGCTGCAGAATCAAGAGTGAAACCAAAATGGAACCTCATGACTTTGAAACCATTCCAGTGGGATAATATCCAATCAGCAACTGTTACTGGGTAGAGCACAGCCTTTTGGGCTCATTCATTGGTCACCAGCCAAATCATTCAAACTAAGTCATCACTGACGCTGGCCAATCTGCAATCACCAGTCTAAAACAGCACAACCCCCTGGAATCTTCGGTGTCAATTATAGGCACAGGCCACTGCTTCCTTCTGCTTGAATTAAAGATACAGGCTGCCTTAAAGACACATGTCCATAAATCATCCATGGATCAAAAATGTAATGACAAAATAAAAGAAAGAGGAAATGAGGGAATTTCCCTTAAACAGGAACAAAATGAAGGATCCTTACAGAGTCTAAGACAAAAGCAGTTTTACTATAATCATGGAGGGTTTTGGTGAGATTGCAGCTAGATTGCACTTTTGGTCTCCTTACTTAAGGAAATACATATTGGTCTTGGAGGGAGTGCAACAAAGGTTCATTAGACTTATTTCTGGGATGTGTAGTTGTCCTGTGGGGAGAGATTGAATGGTCTGGGCCCATATTCCCTCGAGCTTAGAAGAATGAGAGGTGATCTCATTGTAACATCAAATCTTTGAGGGGCTTGATTGGGTAAAAGGATGCTTCCTCAGCTTGGAATCTAGAACATTGTGCCACAGTTCAGGAAAAGGAATCAGCCATTTAGGACTGAGATGGGAAATGTCTTCACTCAAAGGTTTGTGAATCTTTGGAATTCTTCACCCTAAATTTCTGGGAATGTTGACGCATTGAGCACACTCAAGGCAGAGTTCAACGGACTTTTGGCCACCTCAGGAATCAGGAAATGGGGAGAGTACAAGAAGATGGAGTTGAAGTTAGCGATCAATCGTGATCTTATTAAATATGGCAGAGGAGCCTTGAAGAAATTGTTGGTTTGTTACAGCTCCCATCTCTAAGATACATATGTTTTTATGTTCTCATGTCACATTGTGCCTTATTGGGACAGTGCATAAACAAGCCAAATCCCTTCAGACTTGCATTCATTTGTCTTCTTTCTTTGCAGACAAGAAGCATTGTAACTTTTAACAGCAGTTATATGATTCTCATGCAAATGCGTGGCACAGTGAACACCTTTGACACCATCCAATCTTAAGCAATACAGTCACAAAGCCCCATGTGACTTGCAAAGGAGTCTACTCTAGTGGAAGTAAATTGCCAGTTCAAGGTTACAGCTACAGTTAGCATCTTCTAAAGTCCCAGTTGGTCTCAATAAAAGTTATTTACTCGAATACTCTAAGGCAGTTAATGTCTCAATTCATGTGGAACAAATCCCTTTGTCACATTATCTCATTAAAACAACACATTTTAAATGAGTTGCAACATATTATGATCCTTTCCTGATGTAGTGTTATTTGCAAAATTAGTTTGAGTTAATCCAGTATGTTCGACAGTCCTAAAAAGAAATCATTAATTGAGTCTTTGTAAATATGCAAGAGACTTTAAGGGGGTTCATTACTAGCCATTTAATTTTTGCATTCAGTTACTTGCAGTCAAATACTTCTCTTTTAACCTCACTATTTCTTCTTTTCAGCCAACCACCCATATATTTCCCAATGGGCCATTTTATGTGTCAGCTGGGCTTTTCAGTCATGCGGGCTTCACAGAGAAGTTCAATTACTTGCGGGTTGGAGCACAAATTACTGAGCAGTAATCAGAAGCAATTAGTCTTCCTTTCTTCCTCCCCAGGCCAGGGACACTGACCAATTGCAACATCCTGGCTAATACTCTAACTCAGTGCAGACAAGGGATTGGCTGATCTTTATAGGTCAGCACATTACATTTATTCATTAAAACATCGATGTCATGATATGCAGACACACACATAATGATATACAGACAAGCAGCTAATGGACACAGAGAACAGGACATGACCAATAAGCAGGCAGGGCACTCAGGGGTGGGATCTGACTATAAAAGACACGAGGCACTCACACTCCGCCTCTTTCCACTGATGAACATCTGGAGAGTCAGTCAAGGGTGTTTTCACAATCTTACATCTCCACCACGTGGCTAAGAGCTAGTCTGGTTCAGTCAGACAGAGTAACCACACTTAAGTTAGCAGAGAGTCGAACTCACAGAGAACTGCGCTATTAGTTCAATAAACCTGATTGAACTAACTTCAAGGTCTGGAGTATCTTTCTGAGCTAAACTGCATCCAGTTGCAGCCAGTGTTAGACCAGTGAACCAAACACGACAATCGATACAGACTCGAAGAAGACTTAGCACTGTTTTGCTAAAATGAGGTATAGATCTGACAGAGTGAAGAATAAAGATTCTGTTGTTGATTTTGAATTAGCTTTTGCCTCGTATTAACAGAGTAGTAATGGCCTCAGAACAGGCATCGTAACTGCTGGCAAGATGGCTGCCACCGCTTTAAGAAGCGGCCTACCTCTGGGTAACTAAAGTACCCTTGCCTATTTCAGACAATTTTATTTAAAGGTGATTAAGATAGTCATGGCTATTAACATTTATGGTTAATCTAACTGGAAATCATAATCTCACTTATTAAGAACATGGTACTTTCGGTAGAGGGTGGGAGATTCAAATGCGTCAATGTAGAAATTTAAGCAGAAGGAAATCCGGCTTCTTGTAGATCCCAAGTGAATATTTAGAGGAAACGGCTTGTAGAAATCTGATGCTCTCTGGAGTGAAATGAGCTACATTAAGTTAAGGTGTACAATGAGGTAAATGCAAATAGATCTGGGCAGACAATAGTGTGATCTTTAATGGTACAAGCTAGGAGTGCACTAAAAGTAAACGCAAGCATTTCCAGTGCACCCTGCCACTGGTGGTCAGTCTCACTGCCATCTTATGATGACTTAGTCTGTCAGTTTGGAATCTCTTCTCTCTGCTGGCAAACTCCCCTCATACCAATCTTGCTGGTGACAGGTGAGCCATGAATAATGTCAACAGAGGGCTGCCTTAACCAATACAGACAGCAGAAGGACAAAGATATCGGCAGAGTGAGAGCACTGCTGTAAAAAGATGTGAAAATAAGGCAACTGCAATTTTGGTCGGAAATGGGCAAAGTGATCCTTTAAGAAATTACGTTAATTGCTCCCACTGGCAAATGTCAACAAGTGTAGCCACTGTAAATGATCAGTTCCATAAAAATCCAACAGGGCAAGTTGCATTTCTAGTCAATGGGTTGAATTACTGCTGTGTAAAATTAGTGAGGAACATGTAACGGGGTAGTGTGGAAGAAAATTATTTATTTTAGAAATCTATGCGGGAAACTGTTCCATGTTTTTAGCATGACACCAGAAAGGATCTCCAAATCTTGCACACAGAAATATTGTAAGATTTGTCGGCATAGAAGCATACATAAGATCTAGGCGACTTAAAACTGATGAAGCTTTGGAGGAATATCGGGAAAGTAGGACAAATCTCAAACACGCAATAAAGAGGGTTAAAAGGGGTCATGAAATATCTTTGGCTAACAGGGTTAAGGAAAATCCCAAAGCCTTTTATTCGTATATAAGGAGCAAGAGGGTAACTAGAGAAAGGGTTGGCCCACTCAAAAACAAAAGAGGGAATTTATGCGTGGAGTCAGAGGAAATGGGTGAGATTCTTAATGAATACGGTATTCACCAAGGAGAGGGACATGATGGATGTTGAGGCTAGGGATGGGTGTTTAAATACTCTAGGTCAAATCGGCATAAGGAAGGGGGAAGCTTTGGGTATTCTAAAAGGCATTAATGTGGACAAGTCCCCAGGTCCGGATGGGATCTATCCCAGGTTACTGAGGGAAGCGAGGGATGAAATAACTGGGGCCTGAACAGATATCTTTGCAGCATCCTTGAGCATGGGTGAGGTCCCGGAGGACTGGAGAATTGCGAATGTTGTCCCTTTGTTTAAGAATGGTAGCAGGGATAATCCAGGGAATTATAGACCTGTGAGCTTGACGTCAGTGGTAGGCAAACTGTTGGTGAAGATACTGAGGGATAGGATCGATTCACATTTGGAAGAAAATAGACTTATCAGTGATAGGCAGCATGGTTTTGTGCAGGGAAGGTCATGTCTTACAAACCTAATAGAATTCTTTGAGGAAGTGACAAAGTTAATTGATGAGGGAAGGGCTGTAGATGTCATATACATGGACTTCAGTAAGACGTTTGATAAAGTTTCCCATGGCAGGTTGATGGAAAAAGTGAAGTCGTATGGGGTTCAGGGTGTACTAGCTAGATGGATAAAGAACTGGCTGGGCAACAAGAGACAGAGAGTAGTGGTGGAAGGGAGTGTCTCAAAATGGAGAAAGGTGACTAGTGGTGTTCCACAGGGATCGGTGCTCGGACCACTGTTGTTTGTGATATACATAAATGATCTGGACGAAGGTATAGGTGGCCTGATTAGCAAGTTTGCAGATGATACTAAGATTGGTGGAGTTGCAGATAGCAAGGAGGACTGTCAGAGAATACAGCAAAATATAGATAGATTGGAGAGTTGGGCAGAGGAATGGCAGATGGAGTTCAATCCAGGCAAATGCGAGGTGATGCATTTTGGAAGATCTAATTCAAGAGCGGACTATACGGTCAATGGAATAGTCCTGGGGAAAATTGATGTACAGAGAGATCTGGGAGTTCAGGTCCATTGTACCCTGAGGGTGGCAACGCAGGTCGATAGAGTGGTCAAGAAGGCATACATCATGCTTGCCTTCATCGGACGGGGTATTGAGTACAAGAGCCGGCAGGTCATGTTACAGTTGTATAGGACTTTGGTTAGGCCACATTTGGAATACTGCGCGCAGTTCTGGTCGCCACATTACCAGAAGGATGTGGATGCTTTAGAAAGGGTGCAGAGGAGGTTCACCAGGATGTTGCCTGGTATGGAGGGTGCTAGCTATGAAGAAAGGTTGAGTAGATTAGGATTGTTTTCATTGGAAAGACGGAGGTTGAGGGGGGACCTGATTGAGGTCTACAAAATTATGAGAGGTATGGACAGGGTGGATAGCAACCAGCTTTTTCAAGAGTGGGGGTGTCAATTACAAGGGGACACGATTTCAAGGTGAGAGGGGGAAAGTTTAAGAGAGATGTGCGTGGAAAGTTTTTTACGCAGAGGGTGGTGGGTGCCTGGAACGCTTTGCCAGCGGAGGTGGTAGAGGCAGGCACGATAGCATCATTTAAGATGCATCTAGACAGATATATGAATGGGCGAGGAACAGAGGGAAGTAGATCCTTGGAAAATAGAAGACAGGTTTAGATAAAGGATCTGGATTGTCGCAGGCTGGGAGGGCCGAAGGGCCTGTTCCTGTGCTGTAATTTTCTTTTTTCTTTTTTCTTTGTTTTTTGTTCTTTGTTCAGAATGCAAAGTAAAAATGTGTCAGACCTTGACAATGATTTAAGAGATTGCAATCAGGTGTGGGAATCTGAAAGTCAAACCATCACTTGTGATGCAGTCTCAGGCACTTAACAGGTTGAAAGCACACCCTGAATTATTAGTAACAACACAACAGTACATTCATGTGAAATTAATAGGTACCAAAATGCATTGAAACATTTGATAAAGTGAGACCATAAGATCATAAGACGAAGGAGCAGAAGTAGGTCATTTCGACCATCGGGTTTGCTCCACCATTCAATGCGAGCATTAAAAAAAATCACTTTTATGGGATATGGGCTTCGCTGGCTAGGCCAGCATTTGTTGCAGATCAAATTCATTGACGGATCTGATGTGATAATCCTCAACTCAAATTTCCCGCCTTATCCACATAACTCTTGATTCCTTTACTGATTAAAAATCTATCTCAGCCTTGAACATACTTAATAGCCCAGTCTCTACAACCCTTTGTGGTAAAGAATTTCACAGATTCACTACCCTCTGAGAGAATAAATGTTTCCTCATCTCTGGCTGAAATGGGCGACCCCTCACTCTGAGATTATGCCCTCTGGTCCTAGACTCTCCCACAAGGGGAAACAACCTCTCAGCATCTACCCTGTCAAGCTTCCTGGGAATCCTATATGTCTCAATAAGGTCACATCTCATTCTTCTAAACTCCAATGCGTACAGGCCCAACCTACTCAACCCCTCCCAAAAGAAAATCCCTCCACACTTAGGATTGACCTTCTCTGGACTGCCTCCAATGCCAGTATATCTTTTCTTAGATAAGGGGCCCAAAACTGTTCACAGTATTCCAGGTATAGTCTAACTAGAGCCTTGTATAATTTCAGCAAGACTTCCCTATTTTTATACTCCATTCCCTTTGAAGTAAAGGGCAATATTCCATTTGCCTTCCCTATTACCTGCTGAATTTGCATGCCAGCTTTTTGTGATTTATGCGCGAGGACCCCCAAATCCCTCTGTGCTGCGGCTTTCTCTATTTATTCTTCCTACCAAAGTGCACAACTTCACATTTTCCTACATATTTCATCTGCCAGGTTTTTGTCCAGTCACTTAGCAAACTGAGGAATATTACCATGTAGCAGACCCACAACAACTGTCACACCAACCTGGGTCAAGTCTGGAGTGGGCTTTAAAACCACACCTTTCCGACTCAGGGAAATCAGCCAATGCCTTCACTCATTAATAGCGGGAGACTTTTCACATTTGCATATCCTTCTTTTGTTCAGTATAGTAATTCTCATACAGGCACATCATTCTTGTGATCTTCATTACACACTCTTAAATAGGGATATCATTCTTTGATATCAAACATTCATATAGAGGAATATTGTTCTCGATCCAGCTGTTCAAGTCTACCGTCCGCTGCCAGGCTTACCTATGGGTCCAGGAGGCCTGACCTACAGGTATTAAAACCAAATTTAAAGTTAAATTGGAGCCCTGCAGTCTTCTTAAAATATTTCAGTGACCAAGTGCAGGTTTGTTATCTGCTCGCAAACCACCGCTGTTAAAACTACAAGTGGGTGGGTTGACGATTTTAGTTTTTGATCCGCATCCATCTGACTTGTTGGGTGCTGGCAACATTTCCTGTTCTTCAGGCAGATTTTCAGCATCCACAGTGTGCAGCTTTCCTGAGAATAATTAGTCTTACAGGTAATTCAGTTCAGGGCTGCTGCGATGATGCTCTCATTACTTCTGTCAAATAGGTTGGATTTTCTTTTGATCTGTAGCTGAAGCTGTTTTTTTAAATCTTGTGGTTCAACGTGAAATCTGACTGAGAAGCTGTATGTTATGAACTGGAGAATGTTCAACCATTGTAGGTTAGAGGCGACTTGGCAATATTGTGGTGAATATTTCAAGACAGTTATTGGCTTGCCTGAAACTGTACAGTTTCGACTGAATACCATCGATTTTTACATATTTCTGACCTCTGTGCTTAAAGAATAGACAACTTGCCGACAGTTCCACTCACCCATGACTGAGGGCGAATCCCCAGACTAAGAAGCAGAGACTGAATTGTAGTTCCTACATTTACAATCCTACACTTCAAAATACTTTGTTTGCTGAAAGCACATTGAGATACCTCAAAGCCATGAAAAGTACGAGATCTATGCAAATCTGTCTTTCTTTCCAAGTTGCTTTCTTTCTATAGTTCTCTCTTAAAGTTTGGGCCAGTGATTCTACTCCACATGAGCCTTCTCCCTCTCTAATCACCTCTCCCCACTACTGCTCCCAAATCTCTCCATTCATTTCACTCTTAAGTCTGCATCAAGCCCTCCCTTAAATGTAGCAAAACAATGTACTTCAACCACTTCATGTGACAGCAAGTTCCATATTCTCTCCAATCTTCCTTTCTCCAAATAAAAGGTGTTACTATGGGTACCCATATATCGGCCCTAGTCCAAAGATGTGCAGATTAGGTTGATTGGCCATGGTAAATTGCCCCTAGGTAGAATTATGGGGATAGGGTGGGGATTGGGCCTTAGTTGGGTGCTCTTTCAGAAGGTCGGTGCAGACTCAATGGGCCGAATGACCTGCTTCTGCACTGTAGGGATTCTATGATTCTTTTTGTGGGGAATGTGGAGCATTACTTGATCCAGTCCTACTCAGGCCCCTCACACAACTCTTTTTCCAGTACACCGATTACGGCATCAATGCCACTCCGTGGTCTCGTCCAGAACTAGAAAAATTCATCAATTGGTCTGCCAACTTCTACCTCTCTCTCACCTCTACCTGGTCCATCTCTGACGCTTCCCTTCCATTCCTTGACTTCCATGTCTCTATTTCTGGGGATGGACTGTCCATTAATATTTATTACAAGTCCATCGACTCCCACAGCTACCTTGCCTACACCTCCCCACAGTCTGCTTCCTGTAAGGACTCCATTCCATTCTCCGTTTCATTTGTTCTGATGATGCTACCTTCCTCAACACTTCTGATATACATATGAACATCTGAATTAAGAGCAGGAATAGGCCATTCGTTCCCTCGAGACATTCACTAAGATCATGGCTGATATGATTGCGGCCTCAACTCCATATTCAACCTACCCCCGATAGTCAAGAATCTATCCTCCTCTGCCTTCAAAATATTCACTGACTCTGCCTCCACCGCTTTCTTGGGAAGAGAGTTCCAAAGATTCACAACCCGCTCCGTCATGAAGCACGCTGATGTTATCTGTCAGGGTGTCCCAACTTGAAACAGCAGTTCAAGGGGGTAAATCATTTTATTTTGTTTTGCTGTGAGGAGACAAGTGACGTCCCGGTGAGAATAAATAGCCCAATCTTCATAAATAATTATTTATTAAACTAAAGAAAAGACAATTACACATAGGACTACTCAACTGTCACACAATTAAGATATATGAATTACTGAACACACAGGCCGGGATTCTCCACCGGGGTGATTCTCTGTAATGCTGGCGCTCGGGGGGTTCCCGACAGTGTGGGGCTGCCCCACAATGGGAAATCCCATTGACCAGCCGGTGTAACGGAGATTCCCGCTGGCCGGTCGGGGCAGAAAGCAGGGCGGAGAATCCCGCCCACAGTTTCTAGAAAACATACCCATTGTTACAAAATATATCTATGATACCTGAACTCTGTAAGACTTCCCCTGTTCCCATAACAACATCCAAATTAATTAACCAGCTGTAGTTACCACACAATACAGAATGATACTCAAATCTGGGAAATGTCCTTCCTGATCTAGCGAAGATAGCTTAAAACTGCTGTAACAAAGGTTTTCTGCACTGTCTTGCACTTAGAGGGATTTCCTGCCGGTGAGCTTGGAAAGGCTCCTCGCAGATCACGGCACCATTTTGTCCAGCAGCCCCGATCACCACCCCTCTTTCCTTTTCAGGCAACCCTGCTCATTTGACCCTCCGCCTCATCCACCCCAACCTTGGGGAAGCCTCCAGAAACCCTCAGGCATGGACAGTGAGTCCCAGGTGTCGGGTGAATCGGCGTATGTCTCATTAAAAATTTTTTTTTTTTTTTTTTTTAAAGAGTACCCAATTATTTTTTTTTCCAATTGAGGGGACATTTTGCATGGCCAATCCATCTAACCAATCCACCTTTGGGTTGTGGAGTGAAACCCACGCAGACATGGAGAGAACGTACAAACTCCACACGGACAGTGACCCAGGGCCGGGATTAGAACCCGTGTCCTCAGCACCATAATCCCAGTGCTAACCACTGCGCCACATGCTGTCCTGCGTATGTCTCATTTGCATATGACTCGCGATTAGCCCAGTGTGGAGACCAGTTTGGGGCTTGCGCACAATTCGCCTGTAACGGGGTCGTTGAATCATGCCCTGACCTTTTTCATATCTCTCACCCCTTCATCAGACTGTTGTATTTTGTTTTATAGATTTAGAATACCCAATTCATATTTTCCAATTAAGGGGCAATTTATTGCGGCCAATCCACCTACCCTGCACATCATTGGGTTGTGGGGGCGAAACCCACGCAAACACGGGGAGAATGTGCAAACTCCACACGGACAGTGACCCAGAGCCGGGATCGAACCTGGGACCTCGGCGCCGTGAGGCAGCAATGCTAACCACTGCGCCACCATGCTACCTCTGTTGTATTTTGAGGTGAGACCGCCTATGAGTTTTCAACCCCTCTTTCTCTGGTTGACCTGTCCTCATTTGCACCGTCCCAATTTCTAACTTTTTCCGATTTAAAATTGGGTCGAAAGAAGTGCTTTGTCTATGTCCACAAGCTCCGCTGCTTGTTTGGCAGTTCTAACTCTCTGCACCCTTACATGAGTTCTAGTAATGGTCGACAACGAATCTTTAAATTCCACCAACAGGATGATCTCTTTAAGGGCTTCATAGGTTTCTCCTATTTTCAAGGCCCTGACCCACCTATCAAAATGACTTTGCTTAACCCTTTCGAATACAAGGGGCGAGATTCTCCACTCCCGCGCCGGTTGGGAGAATCGCCTGGGTCGCCAAAATTTCCCACGACGCCGGTCCGACGCCCTCCCGCGATTCTCCCAAGCGGCGGGAACGGCCCCGTCGATTTCCGCGCTGCACAGGCCGGAGAATCGCCCGAGACACCCAAAATGGCGATTCTCCGCCACCCCTGCTATTCTCAGGCCCGGATGGGCCGAAGTCCCGATGGCGTGACCCCAGTTCACACCTGCTATTTAAAGTAGTCAGCCAGTCGTGCTGGCTGACGCTGAGCAGGGAGGAGGTGAGCGGACTGTTCCGCAGTGCCTGGAGACCGGGTCGGCTTACCCGAGAAGGCTGCGGCCAAAGGGGGGGCGTGTGGGAGAGTGTGCGGGGGGGGGGGGGGGGGGGGGGGGAGAGTGTGCAGGTGGGAGGGGGGATGAGGGCGAGTGTGCAGGTGGGAGGGGGGGGGGGTGAGCGAGAGTGTGCAGGTGGGAGGGGGGGATGAGGGAGAGTGTGCAGGTGGGAGGGGGGATGAGGGAGAGTGTGCCGGTGGGAGGGGGAGATGAGGGAGAGTGTGCAGGTGGGAGGGGGGATGAGGGAGAGTGTGCAGGTGGGAGGGGGGGGGATGAGGGAGAGTGGGCAGGTGGGAGGGGGGATGAGGGAGAGTGTGCAGGTGGGAGGGGGGGGGGATGAGGGAGAGTGTGCCGGTGGGAGGGGGAGATGAGGGAGAGTGTGCAGGTGGGATGGGGGGTGAGGGAGAGTGTGCCGGTGGGAGGGGGAGATGAGGGAGAGTGTGCAGGTGGGATGGGGGGGTGAGGGAGAGTGTGCAGGTGGGAGGGGGGATGAGGGGGAGTGTGCAGGTGGGAAGGGTGGATGAGGGAGTGTGTGCAGGTGGGAGGGGGGGGGGATGAGGGAGAGTGTGCAGGTGGGAGGGGGACGAGGGAGAGTGCAGGTGGGAGGGGGGATGAGGGAGAGTGTGCAGGTGGGAGGGGGGGATGAGGGAGAGTGTGCAGGTGGGAGGGGGGATGAGGGGGAGTGTGCAGGTGGGAAGGGTGGATGAGGGAGTGTGTGTAGGTGGGAGGGGGGGTGAGGGAGAGTGTGCAGGTGGGGGGGGGGTGAGGGAGAGTGTGCAGGTGGGAAGGTGGGATGAGGGAGTGTGTGCAGGTGGGAGGGGGGATGAGGGAGAGTGCAGGTGGGTCGGGGGATGAGGACGAGTGTGCCGGTGGGAGGGGGGGATGAGGGAGAGTGTGCAGGTGGGAGGGGGGATGAGGGAGAGTGTGCAGGGGGGATGAGGGAGAATGTGCAGGTGGGAGGGGGAGGGGATGAGGGAGAGTGTGCAGGTGGGAGGGGCGGGGATGAGGGAGAGTGTGCAGGTGGGAGGGGGGGATGAGGGAGAGTGTTCAGGTGGGAGGGGGGATGAGGGAGAGTGTGCAGGTGGGAGGGTGGGGATGCGGGAGAGTGTGCAGGTGGGAGGGGGGATGAGGGAGAGTGTGCAGGTGGGAGGGGGGGGATGAGGGAGAGTGTGCAGGTGGGAGGGGGGGGATGAGGGAGCGGCATGCAGGTGGGAGGGGGGATGAGGGAGAGTGTGCAGGCGGGAGGGGGGTGAGGGAGAGTGTGGATGGTATCGTCCATCCGCGGATGCCACATGTCAGCCGCCCTGATATGGCAGGACGGTGACGGAGATACGGCCGCAGGTTGCGTGTGGCTGATGGGCACAGGCGAGTGGCACACTGGTGAGCAGTACGGTGTGAACTGACCGTTGGGCGCAGACAGTGACCAGGTGTTAGGCTGGCTGCGTGTCTGCAGCGTGACCAGGCCACAGGGACACACAGGGATCCCATGCAGCCCGGCTGATGAGGTGTGGAAGAACCTTGGTGTAACATGTTGTTTCTCTGCCCCCCACCACCCTCCTGCAGGTGTATGCCAACCAGACAGTCATGTTTACTGCCGCGGTTGGAGCCGCAGCTCTGGAGTTTGCCATCCGGCAGCGTAGAGTCAGACGGCCCACCGTGGCTGCAGATGCAGCGGTTGCCGGTGCAGCAGAGGGGATGGCCGCGGAGTGGCCCATCGTCGCCGCGCAGGCCGCAGGCACTCAGGACCCGAATGTACAGGGGGATGCCGAGGGGAACATTGACCGCCCAACAGTGAGGAATGCAGAGGAAGTGGTTGGGGGGGAGCAGGAGGAGGAGGAGGAGGAGGAGCAGGTGGAGCAGGGGGATCCACTGATGGTGGTGCCAGGGCGCCACAGGCGTCCAGCAAGGCCAAGGGTGTACCGTGACAGAATGTCGTTCGAGGCCCTAACGGATATCACATGCAGGAGGAGACTACGGTTCAGCAGGGAGACGGTCGCACATATATACCAGCTCGTGGCGCACCTCGCACCACGTGGAATGGGAGGAGGACACGCGATGCCAGTCTCCGTCAAGGTGACGGTGGCCCTAAACCTTTATGCAACCGGCTCCTTCCAGGCGCCGAGCGGGGACCTATCCGGGATCTCACAGGCATCGGTCCACAGGTGCATCAGGGCCGTCACCGACGCCTTGTACGCCATCGCGGACAGGTACATTCAATTCCCCGACGGCCAAGCACAGCATGGAGCAAGGGCACGTGGATTCGCCAAGGTGGCCAGGATGCCGATGGTCCAGGGTGTCATCGATGGTGTGCCCGTCCCCATGCACCCACCTGCAGACAACAGGGAAGTGTTCATGAACAGGAAGGGCGCATACTCCATGAACATTCAGGTGGTCTGCGACACCCACATGAAGATCATGCACGTGTGTGCAAAGTACCCCGGCAGTGTGCATGACGCCTACATTCTGGCACAGTCGTTCAACCCGGCGATGTTCGATGGATGCCCCCCCCCCCCAGCTGAGGGGCTGGTTGCTGGGCGACAGGGGCTATCCGTTGAGGTCATGGCTGCTGACGCCAATACGGAGGCCTCACACCAACGCGGAGAGCCTATACAACGAGGCACATGCAGCAACCAGGGGTGTGGTGAAGCGGTGCTTTGGCCTGCTGAAGATGCGCTTCAGATGCCTGGACCGATCAGGAGGGGCCCTGCAGTACCGGCCCGACAGGGTCGGTCGCATAGTTGTGGTCTGCTGTGCGCTGCACAACATTGCCATGCAGAGGGGAGATGACCTGGTGGAGGAGTCGGAGGGAGGACCCGATGGCACCGGAGCCAATGCAAATGAGGGGGAGGAGGAGGAGGATGCGGAGGATGAGGATGATGGCGCGCATCAAGGTGGGGGGAGTGGCGCAGGACACAGACACTGCTCGGGTGCTGGTTACGTCCAGGAGGCTGCGCGACAGCACCGCCACGGACAGCGGGGGGTCCCGGGGCTCATGTGGGTCGAATAGATAGTTGGTCACCTTGACCCCCCAACCCCCCACCACTGCCCCTGATGCCCCAATCCCCCCCAACACTCCCAATCCCCCCTGACCCCCCACCACCACCGCCCTGATGCCTCAATCCCCCCAACACTCCCAACCCCCCCCTGACCCCCCCCACCACCGCCCCTGATACCCCAATCCCCCCCAACACTCCAAACCCCCCCTGACCCCCCCCCCCACCACCACCCCTGATGCCCCAATCCCCCCCAACACTCCCAACCCCCCCTGACCCCCCCCCCCACCCGTGCCGGGGGGGGGGGCCTGGGGGCACCCTCATGGCACTTACCCTGGCAGCCCGGGTGAGGTCGTGCAGCTTCTTGCGACACTGCTCCCCCGTCCGGTGGGTTTGCCCCACAGCACTGACTGCAGTGCCAACCTCACGCCAACTGCGCCTCACCGCGCTGGATGGCTGGCGATGCCCACGTCTTGGGCAGAGGGTGTCCCTTCTCTGCTCGACCTCATCTACCAGGGTATCCAGGTCCGTGTCCCGGAACCTTGGTGCGGCTCTTCGGGGCTCAGCCATCTCCTCTCTTCTCCTCCGGGTCCTCTGTCCGTGGATCGCGCCATTTATGATGCAGCGCCGCGTCATTCGGGCGTCGCGCGGTCGGGATCGGGGCCATTTGGTGCCGTCGTGAATGCCGTCGAGGTTCACAACGGCGTGGGCACTTCGGCGCGGGAGTGGAGAATCGCGCCCAAGGTAAGTCTGTTCAGCCTGTATTTGTACAGCTCTAAATTTCTGTCTGTATACCTCTGGTATTAGCTCATATGCCCCTAATGTACCTTTCTCCACTGTCTCATAGTCTCCAGACCTTTCCTCTGATAAGGAAGCATAGACGTCACTAGCCCTACCCAGAAATTTAGCCTATAATAGTAGGGTCCAGCAACCTTGTGGCCATCTCATCTGTTTAGCTATTTTCTCAAGAGCACAAAGAAAGTTTTGTCATCCCTCATCGAATTTTGGGAGAGCTTGTACATATCTGAACATCTCCCCACTAGGTTCTTGTCTAGAACCACCTTCCTCCGCCGTCTGCTCTAACCTTTCGGTTGATTTTGTCTGTTTGCAAAGTTAGAAGTCTCTCTCTCTTTTTCCGCCCGTGCGGTTTCTCCATTTCCCTTTAAAATTCCCTCTTTTCTCATTCCCGTTCAAATGCTCTCAACCTCTCTTTTTCCTGCATCTCTAAACTTCATACGTTCTACATCATTTTGTAATTGAAGCTTTGCTCATTCAAAATCCACACTTCTCAAAATGTTTTGGTCCAGCTAACCACTCTTGTATATTGAAATGTGGTGCTAATTTTGCAATTATCTCAGCCTTCTTGGCTCCTGTCGAGAAGACTACTTCCAATTTATCTGCCAATTCCCTCAATTTAGTTTTAGGCACACTTTTCAAACTTGCTATGGTTCCATTGTTTTAGTCCAGTTAAGATCCAGCTCGATCAAGAGCCATTTTCTGCAGCTTTCTTACTTATCACAAAACGTTCTTACTTGTTCCACATGTTTCACATTCTTGTTATGTTCAAAAGTCACAAATTCCCTGGGCGAGATTCTCCACTCCCGCGCCGGTTGGGAGCATCGCCTGGGCCGCCAAGATTTCCCGGGACGCCGGAGAATCGCCGGAGACACCCAAAATGGCGATTGAGTTTCTGTAGGGTGTACCCTGTAAAAAGTCCACGGAGGCAGAAGTCCCGTCACCAGAATTCCTTTTATTTACAAACCCAACAGCTGAACAACCATGACCATTCAGTCTGCTGTCTACACCGGGAGTGCAGAGGATCTGACACTCCCTGTTATATACACAGAAAGGGGTTCCCTGATTGGGCCACTAATCAGGGAACTCGTATTTTAATTGGCCAATCCCAAAGGCCTGGGCCTAAGTTATTACAACACCTTGTTACAAAATATATCTACAATACCTGAACTCTTTAAGACTTCCACGTTCCCCAAACAACATCCAAATTGAATAACCAGCTATAGTTATCACACAATACAGGGAATCTGGGAACCACTTTTCCTGGTTCAGCAAAAATATTTTAAAACTACTTTTGCTAAGGTTTTCTGCACTGCCTTGACTTTAAGACTGGGAAGCTTGTTTGCTGTAAACTTGGCCTTCAGGCCTGGTGGCTGGAAACTGGCCTGTCTGCTTTCTGAGACTGATAGAAAGCCTCCGCAACACCTGACAACACAACTGCTTCTCCAGTGCCAATCCAGCTCCCCCTCCCACTTGGTCTTAACCCCTTTGAGCGACAGCAGATTATCCCCCAAAATCCTCCCATAAATCGCTTCAGTGACCACACACCCCCCTCCAACCCCACCGTTGACAACACCCCCTCCAACAACAAGGAGGGGGATGACACCGGAATCGTCGGGAGTACCTTTTTTTGCAAAAGTCCCACACCTGAATATACCTAAAGGCTCCCTCCGTGCCATCCCAAATTTCTCCGTCAACTCACAAACCGTCCTTCCAAAAATAAGTCCTTCATTTCCATCAGCCCCCGCTCCTCCCACTCCCGAAATCTAGCATCCAGCCTCGCTGCTCAAACACATTCTCCCGGACCGGCATCAACTTCGACCCCACCCTCAACTTAAAACACTGCTGAAATTGCCTCCAAATCTTCCTCCTCGCTGTGTCGGGCGTCTATCTCGTTCATTTCGGGGAGGAGTGGGGACCTGGAACGGGGTGGGTCCTGCCGACCGGTGTCGATGTCCTGTCATCAATGTCGTTGTTGAGTGTGGATGCAAGGCATATTGGCGAAGGTACTGGCTGTGCGGATAAAGAATTCAGTAGCACCTCCTCAGCACCACCGATTATCTCCTGCCATCGCCACAATGGCCTCCACCAGCCTCAGCCCCTTCACCCTCACCTTATTAGCCCTAATCAAAATAAATTTCCCTCTAACCACTGCCTTCAGCGCCTCCTACAGCTTAGCTGCCGAAACCTCCCCTGTCTTATTATGCTCCAAATAGTTCCAGAAAGCCACCTCTATCTTCAAACTGACCTCCTTAGTGATAAAAACTGGGAGATGTGGAGAGGGGGGTGGAAGTGGAGGTGGATTTTAATACGGTGTTAGATCCGAGACTGGACAATTCATGCCCCATATCTATGAGGGCTTTTGGACCAGTGGTAGAAACTGGGCGGCGTGGACAAGCTGGGCCAAAGGGCCTGTTTCCATGCTGTAAACATCTATTACCACCGGACTACCGGAGTACTTTCCCGAGTACAACTCCAACCCCCGACAGCAGCCTGCCTCCATCCTCACCCACATTGCCTCCGGCTCCCTACCCCTACCTGCGCCTTCTCGGCGTCCACTCCCCAATTGTAATACAACAGATTTGGATGAACCAAACCCCCTAACTGTCGCCCTCTCTGAGGCACCGTCTTCTGAATCCTCTCCACCTTACCCACACATACAGATGAAAAAATCAGCAATTCCATCACAATAAAAAAATGCCTTCAGCAAAAAGACCAGTAGACACTGGAATAAAAATTAAAATTGCGGCAAGATATTCATCTTTTCCGCCTGCACTCAGCTGTCCCACCTCAACAAATCTACCTTGAGTTACCCACCAGGCTTGTAAAATTCAACTTACGGAGCCGGGCCCAATCTCTAGCCACCTGCATCCGCAAGTACCTCAAGTGAGTAGTCGCCACACAAAATGGCAATGCCCCAACCAGCTCCCGCCCCCAGAGAAGAAACTAAAAGGCACTCGCTCTTTTCCAAATTCAGTTTATATCCTGAAACCACGTGAGCAGCCCTACTCTTTCCCCCACCGTGGGACCCGGGTTAGAAATAGACAACAAAAGGTCATCGGCATACAGGGGAAACTTGTGCTCCACCCACCCCCTCATTACCTCCCTCCACTTATCTGAACATCTCAGCACAATGGTCAAGAGCTCTATCGCCAGCGCAAACAAGAGGGGGACATGGGACACCCCTGCCTTGTTCGCTGTGCAACCGAAAATATCCCGAGTTCATCTAAGTCGTACAAACTCTTGCTTTCAGTTCCTTATACAACAATATATGCTAATATCGGACAGAATGCGTAAGACAATAGAGGAGGCACAGGAACAGTCTTGGGCAGAGCTCGACAAAGCCATTGGAGCAGTAAAAGAACATGGTAAGACACTGCTGGGGTGGCGCTTATGAGACATGAGGACCAGCTTGCGTTGCTCGAGGCTGAGATTGCAGTGGAGGCCGATGAAAATAAAAGGTTGAAGACGGAGGTTGAAGACCTGGATAATTGGTCACAGAGACAGAACCTCCGAGTTATGGGATGAAGGGAATGGAGGGCCCAAATCCCACCAAGTATTTACGATGGATGATCTGGAAGATAGTGGGTGATAGTGGTCTTGCATCCTTCCCCCCCCCCCCAAGTTATTGACAGGACCCATCGGGCGCTTATGAAAAGGCCGCAAATGAATGACCTTGCATGTTGATCATTCAATTTCATAGCTTCCGAGATAAGGAAAATGTCCTGCAGTGGGCTAAGGAGCGCTGCAAAGTGAAATGGGAAGGAAGCCCGATACGAGTGTATCAAGATGTGGGTACAGAACTAGCGAGGAAGCAGTGGCCTTTATCAAGGTAAAGGCAGTGTTTATTGTGTATTGTTCTTGATAATCTGTCATTGAAGTTTGTTTTTTCTGATTGAAGGAATAATGGCGGAACTTATATGCTGTGTGGTTGATGGATCTTTATCTTTTCTTTTCCTAGAAATAGTTTGTTCTCTTGTTGGGCAATGATCTTGTCCCTTTCAATGTCCTGATGGGGGCTGCCTCACCAGCAGTGTAGAATGTTAGCGAACGGGAGTGAGGTGGGGGAGTGCCAACTGGCTTGGTGTCCCTAGTGTCTGGGTGGGGGAGGACGCGGGGGCTTGAAACTGTGGGTCTGGTTCCAGTTCGGTGATTTCGGGGGAAATAAGGGGGGTGGGTTAGCTGGCTGCTCTGGAACATTCTTTGTGTTTTTCTGGGGGCGGGAATAGCTGTCATCTTTCGGGGGGTGGGGGGGGGGATTTCTTTGAGCGATACCTCTTTAAGGTTTATTTGCTTATCCCTGATGGTGGAAATGGCTGATTCTGGAAGGAGGGGGGTGGGAAACCCCGAATTCGTCGGGTGGTCCAATGAAGAGATGAAGGACGTGATCCAACGGTCACGCTGTGCCAGAAAAGCAGCTCACCGCGTTGCAGCATGGCCGATGAAATACGGGAGACCCTGCTCCCGAGATTGACCCGGCTTGCAACACCTCCTGAGATTCAACGCAATGTTACGATGTGAATCTAACCCACAATGGCTAGGATCACTTGTTAGCAAATCTGCAGATTAGAGTGAGGCAGTTAGTCTCACTCTAGTGTGCAGAGTCCCGAGGTACCTGAAGCTTTGGGATTCAACCTCTTTGCCTCAGAGACCTTGATGAGCGCCATTCAGCACTGCTCCTCACAAATGGGGACCCAGCAGAATGGCACTCATGGGAGGCTCTAAGGGGATTGGAGGCCACCAGCTGCATGCCCTTTGGGCAGGGTGATGCCCTGGCAGTGCTGATGTCACCTGGGTACCCTGGCAGTGCCACCTGGGTGACAGCCTGGCGCTGCCAAGGTGCCCAGGTGGCATGGGCACTGCAAAGGGTCAATCTGGCATTTTTTACTTGTGCGCAATCAGGCTGGGGTTGCCCAGTGGGGTGGGTCTGGAACCCTCCCATATTGCATTTGGGCCGCTGGGGGGAGGTCGAGGATTGGTTTGGGGGCCTTGGAGATCTGGATGCCATTTGTACAGTGGAGCTCCTCACTGTACAAAATGAGATGACGTGCAGCCTTGGCCCCTTCAGACCCCTTAATCAATGTGAATCGCATGGAATAGTCATGTGTTTCTCTTTCTCGGCACTGCGAGTGCCGGGAAACACAGGGTTAAACGCGCTTGCGAGGGGACTTTGCTCCCTTTTGGGAAAATCGCGCCCCAAGAATCTTTTCCCATCTAAGAACTGATCTGGTGTTTCTGCAGGAAGCCCATTTGCAGATGAGGGACCAGACCAGACTCCGGAAGCGGTTGCTATGGCACGTACCCCACTCGGGCTTCAATGGTAGACTCTGAGATACAGCGATTTTGATTAATAAGCGAGTGCCTTTTTCGACCACCGGGATTGTGGCTGACCCTAACGGTAGGTAATAGTGAGTGGGTCCTTGGCAGGTACTCTGGTAGCTATGGTGAATCTATATGCCTCAAATTGGGACAATGTAGCATATATCAAGGGTTCGCTAACCTCCATCCCTGATTTAGACACACATCAATTGTTCTTGGGTGGGGACAAGGACCGATCAAGCCCTAAATCTCTGACTCTCTCGGGGATGGTGACAGTTTCGACCTTTCCTGGGGCAGATGGGTGGAGCGGACCCGTGGAGAATCCTGCATCCACATGGTCGGGAATTCTCATTTTTCTCACATGTACACAAGGTCCAGTCAAGAATAGACTATTTTTTGTTTTATAAGTTTCTTCTGGGAGCAAGAAAAGCAGAATACTCGGGGATGGTGATCTCTGATCACGCTCCACATTATGTAGACCTTCAGCTGGAGACTGATCCTATCCAGCGGGCTCCATGGATATTAGATTTGGCACTACGGGTTGGGAAGGGGTTTTGCGATCGCATAGCCGCGGACATTGAGGTTTAACAACAATGTATCAGTCTCTCCGTCTGCACTATGGGAGGCTCTTAAGCGGCGATAAGGGAGAGGTGATCTCATATAAAGCATACTTAGATAGAGCAGTGAGGGAGGAATGGCAGCATTTAGGAGGAGAGATCCTGGAAACAGACCGCCGAATCTCGGAGGCTCCTACCCCAGAACGATTTGCAACCAGGAAGCAGCTCCAGGTGTAGTTTGACTTGTTATCCACTGGAAGGGCGGTGAAACAGCTACGACGTGCGAGGGGCGAGGTATGTGAGCATGGGGAGAAGACAGATAATCTGTTGGAGATAACGCAAGTCAAGAACTCGAGGGGTGGTTTAGTGACAACACCTAGAGAAGTCGATGTGGCTTTTGAGGCATTCTACAGGCATCTGTGCAGGTCGGAGCCGCCGGAGGGGGTGTCAGATATGACGGAGTTTCTGGATAGGCTGTCCTTCCCGAGAGTAGAGGAGGAGAGTAGGGAGGAGCAGGAGGCCCCACTGGACTCAGATGAGATGCTAAGGGCGATTGGGTTGACGTAGACGAATAAAGACCAGGGGGCGCGATTCTCCGACCCGGCGGGGGGTCTCGCCCCCGCCGTGTCCCAAATTCACCGCCACCAGAGAATCGGCAGGGGCGGGAATCGCGCCGGTCGGCAGGCTCCCCCCGGCGATTCTCCGGCCCGCGATGGGCCAAAGTCCCGCCGCTGTCAACCCTCGCCAGCCGGCGTGGATTGAACCACCTACCTTACCGGCGGGAGCAGATGGCGTGGGCGGGCTCCGGAGTCCTGGGGGGGGGCGCGGGGCAATCTGGCCCCGGGGGGTGCCCCCACGGTGGCCTGGCCCGCGATCGGGGCCCACCGATCGGCGGGCGGGCCTGTGCCGTGGGGGCACTCTTTTTTTTCCGCCTTCGCCATGGTCTCCACAAAGACCCCCTCCACTGTGCATATGCTGGGATGCTGTGAGCGGCCGCTGACGCTCCCGCGCATGCGTCGCCCGGCGAAGTCCTTTCGGCGCCAGCTGGCGTGGCACCAAAGGCCTTTCCCGCCAGCCGGCGCGGCGGAAATCACTCCGGCGCTGGCCTAGCCCCTCAAGGTGAGGGCTTGGCCCCCGAGCCACAGGTGATTATAGCTATGGATGCAGAGAAAACATTCGATAGAGTGGAAGTTCCTCCTGAGGTACTTGGAAGGTTTGGGTTCGGGCAGAAATTTATTTCATGGGTGTAGCTGCTGTACACGAACCCCAAGGCGAGCGTTCGTACCAATGCAACAAGATCGGGATACTTTCCTCTGAGCAGGGGTACAAGACAGGGGTGCCCATTGTCGCCGCTCCTTTTTGTTCTGGCGATAGAACCTTTGGCATTGGCACTGAGGGATTCTGGGGGATGGAGCGGAATGATCGGTGGGAGGGGGCGGGCGGACATAGGGTGTCGCTTTATGCTGATGACCTGCTCTTGTATGTGACAGATCCGGTCTCCTCTGTAGACAAGATTATAAGACTGCCGAGCAGCTTTGGCTCCTTTTTGGACTACAAATCTGGAGAAAAGTGAGTACTTCCCGGTAAATCCCCCTGGGAGGGGAGCCAATCTGGGTATTACCCTTCCGCCAGGCCAGAGGTAGCTTCCGGTATCTGGGCGTCCAAGTGACATAGGATTGGCATAGCCTTCATTAGTTAAACTTACGTATGTCAGGTAAGGTGAGACTCGAATTGCAGAGATGGAGTAGACATCCGTTGTCCCTGGGGGGGGGGGGTTCAAGCCATTAAGATGAACATTCTGCCGAGGTTTCTCTTTTTGTTCCATGCCTTCCTATTTTTCTCGCTAAATTGTTCTTTGCCAGAATGAACAGGTTAGTGAATTCTTTGAGTTAGGGGGGATACAGGAGGGTGAATTGGATGCAGCTTTTGTTGTGCATTTTTCTATATCTCTGATTTTTTATATTGTTAACGTGACAATTTTACCATGTTTGAATAATTTCCACAGTTGTGTTGTAGTTCAGTTCATGTTGTTAATATGAAACCTTCAATAAAATATTATTTAAAAATAAAGAATGTAGCTGTGGCAGAGGACAGTATAGTTCGAAGGGTAGATACTGTTTCCTGTAGTTGAGAGCAAAAGTCCCAAAAGCTGGGTTGTCTGCTCAGTGTCAGGGTTAAGGACATCTCCTGGAGGCTCGAGAGGAACTTAAGAGTGGGAAAGAAAGGATCCAGATGTTACAATAGTACTGGCGACATAGGTAGACCTAAGAAAGTGGATTTGCTAAGAGAGCATGAACAGCAATGGGTAAAATTAAAAGTCAGAACCACAAAGGTAATAATCTCTGGATTATAACCTGAGTCATGAGCAAATTGGCACAGGGTAAATAAGATCAGAGGGTTGAATGTGTGGCTCAAAGATAGGTGTGATAGAATTGGGTTTTGAATCATGCAGCACTGGCACCAGTACTGGGGAAACAGGGGCTGTACCATTGAGATAGCCCTCATTTGAAGCCTGCTGGGACCATGTCCTGTGAGTGGTGTAACTAGGGCTGTAGAGAGGGATTTAAACTAAATAGTTGGGATGGGAGAAGGTACATGTGAGGAGAGATTTAGAAAGAAAACAAGAAAATTGAAGACAATAGTGCAGGGTGATGATGTGAGGAATGAGGACCTGAGTGTGAGAGGAAATGACAGAGTGTGCAAACAAAGCAGTGCACCAGCAAAGAGCGTCAGCATGGGGGAGAATGATAAAAAGTCAGATCTAAAGGCTAGTGATCTGAGTTCCCGCAGCATTTGTAACAAGGTATCCATCTTGATAACATAGGTAGAAAAAAATGAGGATGGTAAGATAGCCATTACACAGACAGCAAGGGAATACAGGATAAATAGCAGGACTCTGGGGAGCACCAAGGATCAGAGGGACCTTGGTGTGCATGAACGCCCATCCCTTAGGGTAGCAGAGCAGGAGGTGGATACAGTGGTTAAGAAGGCATATGGTCCACTTGCCTTTATTAGCCAAGGCATAGAGATTAAGAGCAGGGAGGTTATGCTGGGACTGTAGAAAACATTGGTTTGGTCACAGCTAGAGTATTGTGTGCAGTTCTGGAATCTACATTTCAGGAGGGTTGTGATAGCACTGGAAAGGGTGCAGAGGAGATTTACCAGGATGTTTCCTGGACTGGAGAGTTTTAGTTATGAAGAGACATTGGATAGACTGGGGTTATTTTCCTTGTAGTAGAGGATACTGAGGGGGACATGATTGAGATGTACAAAATTATGAGGGGCATAGATAGAGTAGACGGGAAGAAACTTTTTCCCTTACTGGAGGAATCAAAGACCAGGGGGACATAGATTTATGGTAAGGGGCAGGAGGTTTAGACGGGATGTGAGTTAATACTTTTTTATCCAGAGGGTGGTATGAGTGTGGAAGGGTGGTGAAGACAGAGACCCTCATATCATTTAAGAAGTATTTAGATGTGCACTTGTGATCCCAAGGCATGCACGGCTATGGATCAAATGCTGGGAAATGTGATCAGAATAGTTAGGTGGTTGTTTTGGACCGGCACAGACTCGATGGGCTGAAGGGCCTTTTCTGTGCTGTATGACTCTATAACATTGTTGCAAAGTGACCAACTGAATACTCAAGGGCATTTGAGAAAGATAGGAAGAAAGGAGATAGGGTAGCTCTGTTTGATTTGATTTAAATTGATTTGATTTATTATTGTCACATGTATTAGTATACAGTGAAAAGTATTGTTTCTTGCATGCTATACGGACAATGCATACCATATATAGGAAGCAAAGGGAGAGAGACTGCAGAATGTAATGTTACAGTCATACAGTTATAAAGGATTCAATGGTACAGTAGTGAGAAATGATCTTGGCTCGGGCATTCAAGATGTAGAATAATTTTCTGCGGAGAGAAGAAAAAGAGGGGGAAATAAATCACTGATGGGAATAATAGACAGACCCCCAATCCCAAGAGTAGCTATACTATCGGATAGAATATACTGGGGCTGGTTTAGCACACTGGGCTAAATCGCTGGCTTTTAAAGCAGACAAGGCAGGCCAGCAGCACGGTTAAATTCCCATACCAGCCTCCCCAAACAGGCGCCGGAATGTGGCGACTAGGGGCTTTTCATAGTAACTTCATTTGAAGCCTACATGTGACAATAAGCGATTTTCATTTTTCAATATACATCAAAAAATAATTGGGGCTTGAAATGAAGCTCTTGTCCTAATGTTCAGCAATGTTAATCTTCATGTAGGTTAGACAAACTTGGCAAAAGTAACTGGAGGATGAATTTATTGAGTGTATTCAGGAGAGTTTTTTAGAGCAATATGTTCTGGAAACAACTATTTTAGACCTGGTAATTTGTAATGAGACAGAATTAATTAATGCCCCACTAGGAAAGGATCCTCTAGGCAAGAGTAAACGTAACATGAAAGAATTTCACATTTAATTTGAGAGTGAAAACCTTTAACTTGAAACATGTGTCTTAAATTTAAATTTTAAAAAAATTACAAAGTATGAAGACAAAGTTGGCTAAAGTGGAATGGAAAAATAGTTTAAGAGGTAAGACAGTAGGAAAGCACTGTCAGACATTTAAGGAGGTCCCTGAGCTGCAGACATTGAAGGGTATCAGCGAACAGGACAGTACCTGGACGGGGAGGCAGTCACGCCCCTTAGGTTAGGTCGAACTTTAGAGTCGCAAATGGACAGGGACAAAAGGGTATGATTATGAGTCAGGCAGGTATGGAGATCCGATAGGGCATGCTGCAGGGGCTTCAGCCCGTTATCCAACAGGTACAGGGTGTTATGTGTGTGGGTGAGAATGAGGACTGTAGGGCAGATGGACAAACTGATCATAGCACCAGGGTGCAGGAAGCTATTCAAGTCAGAGGGAGTGAAAAGGAATGTGGCATACTGACAGTATAATGGGAGTAGATACCATTCTCTGCAGCCATGACTGACTGGGAGCTCTTAAGGTTATGTTGCCTGCCTAGTGTCAGGGTTAACAGCCTCTCCTTGTAGCGTAGCTGGCAAAGAACTTGGATTGTGGTGCAGAGGCGGTCCAGTTATCATAGTCCACATAGGAAACAACGGCATGGGTAGAAAATGGGAATTTGAGAGCATGTAAGTAGCAAAGTTTCAAATTGAAAAGCATAACCTCAAACGTAATAAACCCTGAAATGTTATCTGAGCCGTGTGCCAATTGACATAGGGATACACAGATTAGCAAGTTAAAGAAATGGTGTGGGAAGAAGGGTTGACTTCTGGTGGTGGTACCTGTACTGGGGAAAGAGGGAGCCGTTCAGTTGGGACAGGTTCCACTTAAACTGGGCTGGGACCAGAATCCTGTGAATCAAATAACTGGGAATTTAGACAAGACTTTTAAACAATAAAAAATCAAGGAGTACGGAGCATGGTGGTGAGGTGGGAGGAGTCAGGTGAGAGTAAATTCAAAAACAACAAAGGAAATATTAGTCTCTTGAGCAGAGCAGTGTTTTGAATAAAAATAAGTTGAGTGGGCCAGGAAGGGATAGACAGAGTAACACAAGTAATTGGGCATTTGAGACTAAGGTGAGGTCAGCGATAATTTAAAAATATCAAAGCTGAAGGCATGATATCTGAATGCATGGAGAATTCACAACGAGATGAAATAATAGCACTGATAGAAATGAATTGATTTGATCAGTCACCATGGAGACAAGGTTGTAAAGTGACCAAGGATACTAACAGAGAGATAGCGAAAATGGCATAGGAGGATAATAAAAGATAGGATTAAGACAGTGGAGAAAAAGGCAAAAAGTAGAATCAGTCTGGGTGGAACTAAGAAACACTCAGGACAGAAACCATTGGTGGGAGCTGTTTACAGACTGCTATAAGTGATTGTAATGTAGGGAGGATTTATCATGGGAACCTGTATCTTCACATAGACTGACTAAACAAATCTCCAATAATGGTCTAGAGGACAAGTTCATGAAGTGTATCCAGAGTAGTTTTCTGGATTAATATGTAAAGGAACTAATGAGGGAACAGGCTATTTTGGATATCGTATTGGGCAATGAGAACAGTTAATGAATAACCTTGTACGAAAGGGGTCTCTAGGGAATAGTGATCATAATATGATAGAATACTATATTGAGCTTGAAAATGTCCTAGTTAAATCTGAAACCAGATTATTACATTTAAATAAAGCAAATTATGTCAGTATAAAGGGCAAGTTGGCTAAGCTAAATTGGGAAACTACATTAAAAGATATAACGATTGACAAACAATGGCTGGTATTTAAATAATATTGTTTTAAGGCACAGAAATCCCACAAAATAACTGAGGCTAACCAGTAGAGTTAAAGATAGCACAAATGCAAAATACTGCAAATGGAGGAAATTTGAAATAAAAACAGAAAATGCTGGAAATGCCAGCAGGTCAGGGAGCACCTGTGGAGAGAGTAACGGAGCTCACACTTTATGCTGATAACTTTTCATCAAGACCTGGGTTTATTCTATTTTTCACTCCACAGAAATCACTGGAACTGCTGAGTTATGCTATTAGATCAAAAGGAGAGGCTCAATATTTCCAAAAAAAAGCAGGAAGCTTGAGGATTGGGGGAGGGGGAATGATTTTAGAAATCATCACAAGAGGATCAAGAAATTGATAAGGAAAGAGAATACGAGAGTAGAATAGCAAGAGAGATAAAACAGAATGTAAACAATTCTATAGTGTGTAAATAGGAAGAGATTAGTGAAAGAAGGCTATCTGCTGGACACCAATACGATAAGATATAGGAACAGTATTAGGCCATTCGGCCCATTTGAGTCTGATCCGCCATTCAATCATGGCTGATATGCTTCTCATTCCTATTCTCCAACCTTCTCCCAATAACCCCTAATCCCCTTATTAATCAAGAACCTATCTATCTCTGTCTTAAAGACACTCAGTGACTTGGCCTCCACAGCCTTCTGCGGCAATGAGTTCCACAGATTCACCACTCTCTGGCTGAAGAAATTCCTCCTCATCTCAGTCTTAAAGGATCATCATTTCAGCCTGAGGCTGTGTTTCTCCTACTAGTGGAAACATCTTCTCCACATCCACTCTATTTAGGCCTATCAATATTTTGTAAGTGTCAATTAGATCCCCCCCCCATCCTTCTAAACTCCAGCGGGTACAGCCACAGTGCCCTCAACTGCTCCTCATATGGTAAGTCCTTCATCCTGGGGAACATTCTTGTGCACCTTCTCTGGACCCTCTCCAAAGCCAAAAAATGCTTCCTTAGATACGGGGCCCAAAAGTGCTCACAATATTCCAAATAGGGTCTGACCAGAGCCTTATACAGCCTCAACAGTACATCCCTACCTGATATTCTAGCCCTCTTGATATGAATACTAACATTGCATTTGCCTTCCTAACTGTCAATTGAACCTGCACGTTAACCTTAAGAGAATCCTGAACTAGGACTCCTAAGTCTGTTTATGCTTCAGATTTCCGAAGCCTTTGCCCATTTAGAAAATAGTCTATGCTTCTATTCTTCCAACCCAAGTGCACAACCTCACACTTTTCCACATTGTATTCCATCTGCCACTTCTTTGCCCACTCTTCTAGCCTGTCCGAGTTGTTCTGCAGCCGCACTGCTTCCTCAACACAAACTGTCCCTCTACATATTTTTGAATCATCTGCAAACTTGGCAACAGTGCCTTCAGTTCCTTCTTCCAGATCATTAATGTATATCGTGAATAGTTGTGGTCCCAACACTGACCCCTGCGGAACACCACTAATCATTGGCTGCCATCCTGAAAAATACCTCTTTATCCCCACTCTCTGCCTTCAGCCAGTCAGCCAATCCTCTATCCATGCCTGTACCTTGCCCCTAACACCATGGGCTTTTATCTTATTTAGCAGCCTCCTGTACGGCACCTTGTCAAAAGCCTTCTAGAAATCCAAGTAGACAAGTAGGCAAAACAATACTCATCAACAAGGAGTCAGTGCTGGACTGCTGCTTGAAACACTCGTCTGCGCACAGTGCATTATACTGCAATCGACCGCATATAACAGTCAGTCAAAGAAAAACTGTAGGAAACTGTGACCGCCATCAACCAGAGGAAGAGCAAGAAATCCTCTGGATTCGATGGAATTCCACCTTGAACCTAGAAGCATGGTGGCCCTGCCAGAAATACCAAGCTTCCTGAGGTTTTCGTGGTCTATTGAGAATGGGAGAGGATTCCACAGCATCTTCCTGATGCCATTATCATCACCTTGTACAAAAAGCAAAGGAGAAACGTTAGACTACCATGGGATCACGCTCTTTTTCATTGCTGGGAAGATCCTGGTTGGAATACTCCTGACCAGCTTTGTGTCCACCAGCGCAAAAGAAAACCTCCCCAAGAGTCAGTGTGCATTCTGAGCCAACAGAGGCACCCTGGACATGGTAATTTTATAAGAGAAATACAAGTAATGTGTTGTGCGTAACACAAAGGCCTGTACATAATTTCCGTAGACTTCACCAAGGCATTCAACACTGAGCAGAGATGGACTCGAGATATGGACCGTTGATGTCTCTAAACCTTTACGGCTTTCTGTTTTCTTAAATTCATCAATGGAATGTGAGGATCGCCGGTTAGTTCTTCATTTATTGCTGATCCTTAATTTTCCTCATAAAAGTTATGAGATGCCTTGTTGAACTGTTGGAGTCCATGTAGTGTTGGTGCACCTACAGTTCTGTCAGGGAGGGAGGTCCAGGATTTTGACCCCGCGACAATGAAAGAACAGTGATACATTTCCAAATCAGGATGGTGAGTGGCTTGAAGGGGGACTTCCAGATGGTGGTGTCACTGATCGCTACCATCTATCTCCCTGGCCCTACACTGGAGCATTTCGACAACAAGGACTCCTACATTGGACTCCTATTCATTGACTACAACTCCGCCTTCAACACCATAATCCCAGCAAAGCTCATATTAAAACTCCAAAATCTAGGACTTGTCTTCTCCCTCTGTAGCTAGATCCTCGACTTCCTGACCCACAGACCACAATCAGTATGGATTAACAACAACGCCTCCTCCACTATAGTCCTCAATACTGCGGCCCCGCAAGGCTGTGTACTTAGCCCCCTACTATACTCCCTATACACACGACTGTGTGGCAAAATTTGGTTCCAACTCCAACGACAATTTGCTGATGACACGACCATAGAGGATTGGATCTCAAACAACGATGAGTCTGAATACAGGAGGGAGATAGAGAACCTAGTGACATGGTGCAACAACAACAATTTCTCCCTCAAGATCTGCAAAATTGAGGAGCTGGTCATTGACTTCAGGAAGTGAAGTATCATATACACCCCTGACTGAATCAATGTTGCTGAAGTGGAGATGCTTGGCAGTTTCAAATTCCTAGGTGTACACATGACCAACAATCTGCCCTGGTCCACCCATGTCGAAAGCAAAACAGCGCTTATACCTCCTCAGGAACAACTCGGCATGTCCACATTGACTCTTACCAATTTTTACAGCGGCCCCATAGAAAGCATCCTATCAGGCTGCATCACAGCCTGGTATGGCAGCTGCTCAACCCAAGACAATAAGAAACTATAGAGAGTTGTGAACGCAGCCCAGGCCATTACTCAAACCCACCTACCATCCATTGACTCTGTCATCACCTCCCTCTGCATTGGATAAGCGGGCAGCAAAGACCCCTCCCACCTGGCTTATTCTCTCTTCCAACCTCTTCCATCAGGCAGAAGATACAAAAGTCTGGGAACACTCACTAAGAGGTTCAAAAACAGCTTCTTCCCCACTGTTACCAGACCCTCTTATGGATTGAACTGATCTCTCCATGCATTTTCTCTACTGTGTAGCATTACACTCCATATGCTTCACCCAATGTCTATGTCCCCGTAGTTACATTGTGTATCTATCGTATGTCCTATGTTTTTAATGTATGGAACAATTTGCCTGGACTGTACGCAGAACAATACTTTTCACTGTACCTCGGTACATGTGTCAATAAATCTAAATCTAACTGTAGTGATCTCTGTATGTGCATCTACATAAGGGGTTCATGTGTAATCAGTAGCACCACATGATCACCAGAGGGCCGGACCAACAGGGGTATAAAAAGCAACCACATTGTGTCTCTCCCTCTCTCTTGGGTGCACTGTGACCAGGGCAGTGTCAGATTAGTTCAGATGGCTTGTGGAGTTACGTATGGTTACTGTAGTTAGACCTTATTTACCTTATCACTAGTATCAAAGTTAAAGCAAAGAACTCATGCAATTATTGTTATAGTTACTCAATAAACCTTTTGTTACTACTGGACGAGTTCGAGTCTTCTTCATCGAGATTCAGAAGACCTCATCATTAACCAAGGATTGAGTAGCGCATGTTATCTACCACACAGGTAACAGAACATGGTACCAGGCGTACTGGCTTCAGCTGAACTAGTTAGATTAGGTTAGACAAAAAGAGAAAAAAATTCAGACCGGATATTCGACTGTGGAAGACTTTACAGCAGATGGATCCTCGACAACTAAACGATTCGATGGATCACGTTCAAGTATCAATACAGCAGAAAACTGACGGTAACTTAAGTAATAACTGGAAAATGTTTATACAAAAGTTCCAAGTATATATGGCAGCTAATAATTTAAACACTGTCTCTGAAGAAAGGAAAATAGCAATACTACTCGGAAGAGCAGGACATGAAACTATAGAGATCTACAACTCCTTTAATTTCTTAGAAGGTGAAGCCAAAACTAAATGTAAAGTGATTATTGCAAAATTTGAGGAACACTGTAAAAGTCAGTCTGGTGAGATGCTGGAAAGATTTATCTTTTGGCAAAGATGCCAGAGAAACGGTGAGCCCATCACTGATTTTATTACAGACCTCCAGGTACTAGCACAAGGCTGTAATTATGCTGATTTCAGAGATGCTATGATATTGGATCAATTAATTTATGGACTATCTGAAAAAAATTTGAGGGAAGAACTTCCACAAAAAAAGTATTTAACATTAGAAATCGCTACACAAAAATGCCTTGCTTATAAACAAAAACAAAATCAATATTTTGAGTCTTTACAAAGACAGAATCATTATCTAGAAAACAAAATCCGTAAAAATGGCACGAATACTCACCATGAGGCAGAGGCAGAATCTCACTCGATGCAACAGCATTTTTTGATTGGCAGCCATCTTGAGCAAGAGCGTTCCGGCCAGTACGCACATGCATACTACCCTAAAAGACACAAACCGGCGGAAGTGTTCTGTGCATGCGCAAGAAGCCGTGCATGCGCAGTTGCGAAAAGAGCGCACAGTAAAGGAAACTCAGATTGCGCATCGAGCCCTGAGCATGATGTCACGAGCGGCATGATGTCAGAGGACCCGGACCACGCCCACTTAAAAAGGAATTGCACGAAAATTGGAAAAAAGAAATTTAAAGCTGCAATACCCAACTTTCTTACCTCAAAAAACAGAAAAATGCCCGAACTTACACCAGCAGTTGAAAATAACTGTCACAACACCCTGGCACAAGCAGTCTGCACCGCCCAAAGTGAAGAGCACAATGACAAATCCGAAACAAAAAGAGATGATTTGTCTATCGAACAATACACACAATACTACTCAGACATGGCTGAGTTATTCGGCTATGCTAATCATAGCATCAGCGACACGGTTGAAAAGCTCAACACGACCCTACTCATGGTAGATGAATCCAATACCATGATGCCATGGCAGATCATCGATACATTGGATGACAGCAACCTATCAAACACCCAAGAATAAGACGACGCCAAAGAGAGAGCACAGAACAACTCCGTTGAGAGAGCACAGATCGACTCCACAGCGAGAACACTGCCCGACTCCACACAGAGAGCAATGAAAGACTCCACAGAGAGAGCGACGCAAGCCTCCACAGACAGCTCTTGACAGACTCCAAAATCGAAGCAAGCAAACACTCCACAGCGAACGCCATGCATGAACAAGACTATGAAGGTCTATCCACCTTATCTGAGCAACCAGCAGCAGACTATGAAAGTCTACCAAGCTCATTTAACCAACAAGAAGACACTGAATGTCTCCCCGCTGTATGTGACAATAGTGACAATGTGATCACAATCGACATACAGGATGTGCAGGATCACAGAGAGACTGACAGATCTCAGCTCGTCTGCACAGCAGCACTCAACAATCAGAGGAGGGCTACTCATGAGTCCAGAGAGACCACGTCAATTGAAATCTTGAAGATTTTGACTCCAGGGGCGAAATTCTCCGTTATCGGCGCAAAGTCCGCCGATCAGCACAAAAAACGGCGCAAATCCGACTTGCGTCACGTCGGAAAAATGGGTCGAAAGTCTCCGGCCCGAAATGGGGTAGCAGCGACGTAACGAGATCCGCGCTTGCGCACGTGGTTCACGCCGTGCAGCGTCATACGCGCCGCACGGCGTGACGGCTCATAAGGCCGCGCTGCTCCCCCCCACCCGACCGGAACACCCGACCGGAACACCCGACTGGATGGCTGGCCGCCGCTCAGCCCCGAGGTTCGAGTCACGGGATGTGGAGGCGCTCATGGATGCAGTGGAGCAGAGGAGGGACACTCTGTATCCCGGGCACGGCCGCAGAGTTGCCCCACGCCACAGCCGGTGACTGTGGAGGGAAGTGGCAGAGGCCGTCACCGCTGTGGCCCTGACACCACGGACAGGCACCCAGTGCCACAAGAAGGTGAACGACCTCGTCAGAGCAGGCAGGGTGAGCCTCCCCATATCCCCCTCCCCATATCCCCCCTCCCCATATCCCCCCTCCCCCATATCCCCCCTCCCGCATATCCCCCTCCCCCATATCCACCCTCCCCCATATCCCCCCTCCCCATATCCCCCATATCCCCCCTCCCCGTATCCCCCCTCCCCATATCCCCCCTCCCCCATATCCCCCTTCCCCATATCCCCCCTCCCGCATAACCCCCCTCCCCATATCCCCTCTCCCCCATATCCCCCCTCCCCATATCCCCTCCCACATAGCCCCTCTCCCCAATATCCCCCACTCCCCCATATCCCCCCTCCCCATATCCCCGCTCCCCCATATCCCCCCTCGCCAATATCCCCCCATCTACCCCTCCCCCATATCCCCCTCCCCATATCCCCCCTCCACCATATCCCCCTTCCCCCATATCCCCCTCCCCCATATCCCCCCTCCCCATATTCCCCCTCCCCATATCCCCCATATCCCCCTCCCCATATCCCCCCTCCCCCATATCCCCCCTCCCCCATATTCCCCCTCCCCATATCCCCGCTCCCCCATATCCCCCATCCACGATATCCCCCCTCCCCATATCCCCCCTCCCCATATCCCCCCTCCCCATATCCCCCTTCCCCCATATCCCCCTTCCCCATATTCCCCCTCCCCATATCCCCCATACCCCCTCCCCATATCCCCCATATCCCCCCTCCCCATATCCCCCGCCCATATCCCACTCCCCCATATCCCCCCTCCCCACATCCCCCATATCCCCCCTCCCCCATATCCCCCCTCCCCCATATCCCCCCTCCCCATATCCCCCTCCCCCATATCCCGCCTCCCCCACATCCCCCATATCCCCCCTCCCCCATATCCCCCCTCCCCATATCCCCCTCCCCATATCCCCCTCCCCATATCCCCCTCCCCCATATCCCCTTCCCCCATATCCCCCTTCCCCATATTCCCCCTCCCCCATATCCCCCCTCCCCATATCCCCCCTCCCCATATCCCTCTCCCCATATCCCCCTCCCCCATATCCCGCCTCCCCCACATCCCCCATATCCCCCCTCCCCCATATCCCCCCTCCCCATATCCCCCTCCCCCATAGCCCCCCTCCCCAATATCCCCCACTCCCCCATATCCCCCTCCCCCATATCCCGCTCCCCCATATCCCCCCTCCCCCATATCCCCCCCATCTACCCCTCCCCATATCCCCCTCCCCCATATCCCCCCTCCACCATATCCCCCTTCCCCCATATCCCCCTCCCCATATCCCCCCTCCCCATATTCCCCCTCCCCATATCCCGCTCCCCATATCCCCCCTCCCCCATATCCCCCCTCCCCCATATCCCCCCTCCCCCATATCCCCGCTCCCCCATATCCCCCATCCCCCATATCCCCCCTCCCCATATCCCCCTTCCCCCATATCCCCCTTCCCCCATATCCCCCTTCCCCATATTCCCCCTCCCCAGTTCCCCCATACCCCCCTCCCCATATCCCCCATATCCCCCCTCCCCATATCCCCCGCCCATATCCCCCTCCCCCATATCCCCCCTCCCCCACATCCCCCATATCCCCCCTCCCCCATATCCCCCCTCCCCCATATCCCCCCTCCCCATATCCCCCTCCCCCATATCCCACCTCCCCCACATCCCCCATATCCCCCCTCCCCCATATCCCCCCTCCCCATATCCCCCTCCCCCATATCCCCCCTCCCCATATCCCCCTCCCCCATATCCCCCTCCCCCATATCCCCCATATCCCCAAGTGAATCCAGCCCTAACCTTAACCTCTGCAATGCACGTGCAACCGATGGCGTGCATTCATATACCTGCCTAACACTGTTGCCTTTTACCCCTGCCACCACCCCCACCCACCCCCCCGCCACAGGAGAAGCGCGCACACAACAATAGGGAGCATGTGAGGACTGGAGGAGGCCCCGCTGATGAGAGGCCACTGACCGAACACGAAGAAAGGGCCCTGGAACGGGCTGGCGGACCTGACGACCGGGAGGTTGCTGATGCAGAGGTCGGGGGCGTACTAGCAAGTGAGCCACCGACAGCCCGTCCCCATATCCCCCCTCCCCCATATCACCTGATCACTGCCTGCGTGTCTAACCATGCATGCTTCATTGTGTATCGCAGGACCAAACGTCCAGGCACCCATCCCCGCAGATGCAGACCGCCCGCAGGATGCCCCTCGGAGGCCACGGGAGTCAGAGAGACCCGGACCCTCGAGCATGCGACGCCCGCAGGATGCCCCTCAGAGGCCACGGGAGACAGAGAGACCCGGACCCTCCAGCATGCGACGCCCGCAGGATGCCCCTCGCACACCACGGGAGACGGAGAGACCTGGAGCAACAGGGAGACGACACCCCCGTCACGTGCGGGAGCGACCACCCAGCGACGAGGGGGGCAGCCACAGGCCCCCGTCACATCCGAGCCAGGACACCACTACCCAGGACACCACTACCCAGGACACCACTACCCAGGACACCACTACCCGGGACAGCACTGCCCAGGACACCCCGACCCGGGACAGCACTACCCAGGAAGACGAAATACCGGACAGTGACTCAGAGTGGATGGGTGGAGATGAACCCCCACCCCAAAGTGCCATGGACTCAGAGTGGGACGAAGAGCACGACACAACGCCACTGCTGTCACCAACACCCTCCACCATCGCAGAAACACTCACCTCAGTTGGGCACTTTAGTGATGAGGCGTCTGGTACACTCACTGGTGCGCACAACACAGCCGTCCCGGTACAGCAGGTGGAGGTAGGAGCAGCAGAGGGGCCGGGCGGTTGGAGGGCAGCCCAGCCCAAGCGAACATCTGCCGCCCAGATGGATCCCGGGTTCCTGGAGTTACCACACCCACACATAGATCCGATGCAACCACCGACCCGGAAACGAGCGAAGAGGGTGACGGCCGGCTTGCGGCGGCTGCATTCGCAGGTGGAGGAGTCCACCCGCGTCCAGGAGCTGGAAGTGGTGCCGGTCATGCGTGCCACCCAGGCCGACACCGCACAGGTGGCGTCCGCGGTGGAGGCAATGGGTGCGACGGTGTCAGACATGGGGAACGGTTTGCGAGGCCTGGGGCTTTCCGTGCAGGCGGCGTCTGTGGCCCAGGACACGGCTGTCCTCTCACAGGAGGCCATGAGCCAGTGCCAGCGCCAGATGGCAGAGGCGCTCAACACCATAGCCCAGTCTCTGCAGGCCATGGCCCAGTCTCTGCAGGCCATGGCCCAGTCTCAGCAGGCCATGGCCCAGTCTCAGCAGGCCATGGCCCAGTCTCTGCAGGCCATCGCTGGGGGCATCGGCGCCAGTGGCCATGTGCGAGCCGGCGTCGCACTGTCACAGACAGGGTTTGCCAACCCCCTGGGCTCCATGGCTGCAAACCTGCAGACCCCTGTCGATACTAGCACGGGCCTCCAGGACTGGCAGCGCCAGATGTCGGGGGGGCGTCGGATGGCCAGTCCGTTCGCATCCCCCACCCATGTAGAGGCCTGGGGGCCATCGGGCACCCCAAGGGAGGAGGAGGTGGTGTGTCCGTCCCGGCTCCCCCTGTAGGGGAGGTCCCGGAACACCGCGACACCTCGGACTCCCCCCCTTCCGTCCCAGGTGCATCGGGTGGGCAACGGGCAGGACAGGCTGGCAGCTCGCCATCCCAGTCGCCCGGGCCGCAGCCTGGCCCATCTAGGCCAGGACGCCCCAGGAAACGGCCGCCAAAGGGATCCAGTGTCAGAGGGCAGGAATCACAGGAGTCCACCTCCAGTTCTGCTGTACTGTCTAGGGAACCACGTAGACGTAGTCAAAGGGCCCGTAAGGCCAAACAATTAGACACTGAGTAAGTTGGCACGGGTGCAGGGCACAGATGAGTTTTAGGGGCTAGGGCACGTGCATGAACTCCTTTGGTTATTAAAGTCAATGTTACACCTACAGAAGCTGCCTTTGTGCTCTGTCCAAAGCGTGCGGGGGTGTCATGTACGTTGAGCGCAAGTGTGTGTGTGAGGGGTGGTCTTACCTCAGCCCCAGGTGAGTCTGCCCCGTTCCCCCTGGGCCGCCATCAACATCCCCCGGGCAGAGGACGGGACCGTGCGCTGCAGTGTCACAGCCGCATGCAGGGATGGTCCGGGTGGATGGTGGTACTGTGGCCATGGGTCAGACATAGTCCAACGATGTGGAGCCAGGAGCTCACCGCAGGGCGGGTTGTCATCATCCTCCATGGCCTGCAATAGACACGCGTCCACCCGCAACTGTGTGAACCCGGCCCATTGTGCCGCAGGTGGATCGGCAATGGGGGGGGGGGGGGGGGGGCGGTGTGCATGCGGGTGGGGTGGGTGGGGTTGGGGAGGGGGGTGAGGGTGCTGGGTGGGTGGATGGGTGGGGGGTGTGGGTGGTCGGCTGTTGCCATGGTGTGCGGTCTGTGGCCATACTACCCGATTCCCACGCCCATCTAGTCAGTGAAGCAGGCGGCTATCAGTCTGTCCCGTGCCCGCTGGGCCAGCCGGTAATGGTGGACAGCCACCCGCCTGTGTCTACCCCGTCTGCCCTGACCACTGCCCCATCCCCCTCATCTGGGGAGGACTGCGCTTCTTCCTGCTGCTCCTCCACTCCGCCCTCCTCTGCCTGCGGCACATCGCCCCTCTGCTGGGCTATGTTGTGCAGGACGCAGCACACCACAACGATGCGGCCGACCCTATCTGACCGATACTGGAGGGCACCCCCAGAGAGGCCCAGGCACCTGAAACGCATCTTCAGCACGCCAAAGCACCTCTCTATCACTCCCCTTGTCGCTAAATGGGCATCATTGTAGCGGTTCTCTGCCTCATTGCATGGCCTCCGTACAGGCGTCATCAGCCACGATCGCAATGGGTAGCCCCTGTCGCCCAGCAACCAGCCCCTCAGCCGGGGATGGCGTCCCTCGTACATGCTGGGGAGGGATGACCGCGACAACACGTATGAGTCGTGTACACTGCCTGGGTAACGGGCGCAGACTTGCAGGATCATCATGCGGTGGTCGCAGACCACCTGTACGTTCATCGAATAGGTCCCCTTCCTATTGGTGAACACGGCCCTGTTATCTGCAGGTGGCCGCACGGCGATGTGCATCCCATCGATCGCGCCCTGGACCATGGGGAACCCGGCCACGGCAGAGAAGCCCACGGCCCGGGCATCTTGGCTGGCCCGGTCCACAGGAAAGCGGATGTAGCGGTGCATCATGGCATATAGGGCATCTGTCACTGCCCGGATGCACCGATGCACCGATGTCTGCGATATACCGGACAGGTCCCCACTCGGTGCCTGGAATGACCCCGTTGCATAAAAGTTCAGGGCCACCGTAACCTTGACGGACACGGGGAGAGGGTGTCCCCCGCCAGTGCCACGCGGTGACAGGTGTGCCAGCAGGTGGCAGATGTGTGTGCCACGGTTTCCCGCCTCATCCGGAGTCTCCTCCTGCATTCCCGGTCCGTGAGGTCCTGGTATGACTGCCGGGGCCGGTACACACGGGGCGCCCTCGGGTGCCTCCGTTGCCGTGGGGCCGCAACGTCCTCCTCCCCCTCCTCATCCTGTCGGTCAGGTGTCCCTCCAGCCTGGGCGGCTGCCGCCTGCCCCTCTGTGGCAGCCTGCGCCGCCTCTCGGGCACGCTCCTCCTCCTCATCCAGGGCAACATGGACATTAGCGGCTGCCGCCACGGCGGCCAACATCGCTGGATGATCAGAAAACATGACGGCCTGGTTGGGGGCGGGGGGGAACGACGACATGTCATCATTGCCCATATCCCCTCCTTCCCCCCAGCCAGGTGGCATGGACCGCATGGGTCCAACTGTTGGAGGCTGGCACCTGGCCAGGTGGACCACCTCACTTGCCCTCGCACCCCCCTCTCTGGCACGGACCCCCCCATCGCCCTCCCCGGCACGGACCCCCCATCACCCTCCCCGGCACGGACCCCCCCCCATCCTCCTCCCCAGCACGGACCCCCCCATCCCCCTCCCCGGCACGGACCCCCCACCCCCCTCCCCGGCACGGACCCCCCATCCCCCTCCCAGGCACGGACCCCCCCATCCCCCTCCCCGGCACGGACCCCTCCCCATCCCCCTCCCCGGCACGGACCCCCCATCCTCCTCCCCGGCACGGACCCCCCCACATCCCCTCCCCGGCACGGACCCCCCCATCCCCCTCCCCGGCACGGACCCCCCATCCCCCTCCCCGGCACGGACCCCAACCTCCTCCACGGCACGGGCCCCATCCCCCTCCCTGGCACGAACCCCCCATCCCTCTCCCCGGCACGGACCCCCCATCCCCCTCCCCGGCACGGACCCCCCCCATCCCCCTCCCCGGCACGGACCCCCCCCCCATCCCCCTCCCCGACACGGACCCCCCATCCCCCTCCCCGGCACGGACACCCCATCCCCCTCCCCGGCACGGACCCCCCTCCCGGCACTCCCCCGGAGCACAAACACACACACAAGCCGAGACACACCTCTCCTCACACATTCAGACTGCGGCCACGCCATCGCCTGCCCAGAGCCAACCCCCCAGGCCGTCACTCACCTCCACGCTGGTCGGCGTGAACCTGGAGCACAGGTTCACGCCGATGAAAAGGAGGTTTGATTTACGTCGACGTGACCGGTCACCACGTCGACGGGACTTCGTCCCATCCGGAAGGGAGAATATCGGCAGGCCCAAAATCGGCTGCCTTGTGCAGACCCGTGACATTCTCCGACGGCAGCGGCGCCATTAACGCTCCGCCGACTTTTCTCCCTTCGGAGACTTCGGCAACCGGCGGGGGCGGGATTCACGGCAGCCAACGGCCATTCTCCGACCCGCTGGGGGGTCGGAGAATGACGCCGCAGAAGAGCACCACGACCCACAACAAAATGAAATTGTGAAGATTTTGACTCCAGAAGAGGAGCACCAAGGAAGCAAAGAAGAGGAATCAAATTCACCACAAATGACTGATGTCACCAACATCAATGCAACATCAGGGGCGGGATTCTCCGACCCCCCGCCGGGTTGGAGAATCGCCAGGGGCTGGCGTGAATCCCGACCCCGCTGGTTGCCGAATTCTCCGGCACCGGATATTTGGCGGGGGTGGGAAACGCGCCGCGCCGGTTGGCGGACCCCCCCCCCCCCCCGGCGATTCTCCGGCCCGTGATGGGCCGAAGTCCCGCTGCTGGAATGCCTGTCCCGCCGGCGAGAATCAAACCACCTCTTACCAGCGGGACAAGGCGGCGCGGGTGGGCTCTGGGGTCCTGGGGGGGGGCGCGGGGCGATCTGGTCCCGGGGGTGCCCCCACGGTCGCCTAGCCCGCGATCAGGGCCCACCGATCCGTGGGCGGGCCTGTGCCATGGGGGCACTCTTTTCCTTCCGCCTTCGCCATGGTCTCCACTATGGCGGAGGCGAAAGAGACCCCCTCCACTGCGCATACACGGGGATGCCGTGAGTGGCCGCTGACACTCTCGCGCATGCTTGTACGGCAAAGTCAGTTTCGCGCCAGCTGGCGGGGCACCAAAGGCCTTTCCCGCCAGCTGGCGGGGCGGAAATCAGTCCGGCGTGGGCCTAGCCCCTCAAGGTTAGGGCTTGGCCCCTCAAGATGCGGAGGATTCCACACCTTTGGGGCGGCACGATGCCGGACTGATTCGCGCCGTTTTTGGCGCTGGTCGGCGGACATTGTGCCGAATGCAGAGAATCCCGCCACAGATCATTCTCATAATTCTCAAGAAGAAATGCTCAATGTAACAGATACCACAACCGACACTGACACCAATAACTGTGACAATGATGGAAATAATCCACACGGAACACTCATTGAGCGCATCAAGAACAATAAACACCGCAAGATGCACTCAGAAACAAGAACAACAGCAACAACAAAAACAACATGCAGCGCAACAAGAACAACAAAGACAACAAGAAGCATAACAGAAACCACAAGCACGACAAGAAAAACGACAAGAACAGCGATGAAAACAACAAAAACAGAAACAACAAACACAACAAAAACAACAACAAGAACGACAACAACAAGAACGACAACGAAAACAACAAAGACAGAAATGACAGAAACAACAACAATAAAACAATGACCTGTACAACATGGTACAACTCTGCACATGAAGGACAATGCCACAGCACACTGCAAAACAATGACAAGACTACTAACATGCCATGGCACGACAAAAAATCTCACAAATTCACATCTGCTCCAGAACAAGCAAACACACCAGCTTTCAAGGCAGATTACACACTAGATCAATACCGCAAGCACAGGAAAAAGTCCAGGTCAGACAACAAAGATGACATACAGAATCAATACCGCAAGCACAGGAAAAAGTCCAGGTCAGACAACGGTGTAACACAGAATCGCTACCACAAGCATAGAGAAAAAAGAAAGAAAGTCTAAATCAGGCAACAAAGTGATTCGACCATTCAAACACCTCATGATGACTTGTTGGTCACTCAAACGCAAGAACATTGACGATGCTCACAAAGAAATGACGACATCAACATCACCTCTTCGACAACAGAAGAAGAAAGCAACTCAACTGAACAAATTCATAAAGTTTGGACTCACAAATTTTTAAATTAAGATTGGACTCATAAATATTAATTGGTTTTGTATAATCATCAATATCATCACAACTTGTACGTAACATCATTTGTCTACCTGTTTCAAGCAAACAAGAAGAAACACCTAAGGGATTAAATGTATTAACATTTGACTGATTAACTCATTGATTTTACGCAATGCATCCATTATGTTTGTTCAATTTTCTTTACCACATACAGAAAAATGTAACACGAGTTTGAGTCTTCTTCATCGAGATTCAGAAGACCTCAACATGGATTGAGTAGCACATGTTACCTACCACACAGGTAACAAAACACTAACTATGTAACATATTCTATCCAATGTTCCTGAATACAGTCAACTACCAAACAATGCATTCCTGCAGAGCCACCCCAACTAAGAGCACAACAGTTTTTATGGCACAGAATTAAACATTTTGGTTAACTCTGGAAAATTTAAAACAGAAGCAGTGGGGGTCTTGTCCAATCCACAATCCCTGCTCTCCCTGTCTTCAGCTCTCTGTCCTCTCCAAAAACATAACATACTCAGTAACACAGTCCCTGCTCTATTCTCAGAGTCCTTTCCCAGCTTCATTACCAGGATCTAGTCTGAATGCTTCTGAGACCACCAGTAATTCATTCTCTTAATTAGCTGTCTGTTTACTCTTTGCTTTTTAACTTTCATAGCCACCGAGGTCACATTTCTCAGAACTAAAATGCTTGTTAGGTAGTCCAATTACACCATTTGGAAAACTCTCAAGTTCCACAATCAAATAAAAAGGGACATTCCCAAAATAAACTATAGGCTTTTCCCCAAAATACAAGGCTCATCACAACTAGGATTACACAAACTCACATAAGACCTAAGTCACTTCAGGACCCTTCCTTACAGGACTTGTGAGGAGATAAATGTAAGGCAAAGATACCCTTCCTCAATATGGAGATGATTTCTGTATAACTTTGATTTAAATGCAAGGGCTTGCTTTTGATAGATTTACGTAAGTTGGGCCTGTACTCATTGGAGTTTAGAAGAATGAGAGGTCACCTTATTGAGACATATAGGATTCTCAGGGGCTTGAAAGGGTAGATGCTGAGAGGTTTCTCTTTGTGGAAGAGTCTAGGAGTAGAAGGCATCATCTCAGAGCAAGGGGTCACCTATTTAAGTCAGGAAGTCCTTTTCTCAGAGTGTAGCGAATCTGTGACATTCTTTACCAGCGGGCTGTAAAGGCTGGGTCGTTAGGTATGTCCAAGGCTGAGATAGACAGAATTTTAATCCGTAAAGGAATCTGTGGTTATGTGGAGAAGGCAGGAATGTGGAGTTGAGAATTATCATGATCTGACTGAATGGCAGAGCGGATTCGATGGGCTGAATTACCCACCTCTGCTCCCACGTGTTATAGTCTAATGAGGCAAGAAATTATAATTGAAATTGTAAGTAAGAGTTAATGTTACTGTTATTCACTCGCAGAAATATTGAGGATGTAGCAAGAAATATAGAGAATTGGAACAAGACAGTAAGACAGGCCAGAGTGCATTGCGAATGTGCAGCTGAAAGAGATGAACACAGGCGGACCTTACTATCTTAATTCGCACTGCTTTTATCAGGAAAGATCAAACTTGTACTGAACAAAAGAGAGCCAGGAAAAGAGGAACAGAACAAGCAGTGAGAAGCAGGGGTTCTCAGAATTCAGTGATTGCACAGAATTCTGAAGAAAGGAATTAATGGAAAGGCTTTGAAAGGCACAGAGTGAAATTAGGAGCAGGAGCAGGCCATACAGCTCTTTTGAGCTTGTTCCGCTATTCAATTAGTTCATTGCAATCTGTACCATGACTTTATTATTACACCTTATCCATCAATAACATTAGCTAACACAAACCTTTCAATCTCAGTCCATTAACCTAACATCCACAGCCTTTTAGAGGGGAGAGTTCCAGGTTTTCTCTGTCCTTTGTGCAAGCAAGTGCTTCCTGGCTTCATTCGTAAGTGGCTCAGTTCCTATTTTAAGGTCGTGCCCCTCTGTCCCGGAGTTCTTGTCAGAGGAAATAGTTTCTCAGTATATGCCCTATCAAATCCTTTTCATATTTCTAAAACCTTTGATCATCCTCTAAACTCAAGGCAAATCAGCCAGTTGTAGGCAATGGGTCTTCAGAATTTAATTCTCTAAGATCCAGTGTCTTTATGGTGAACCTGGACTGTACTGTCCACTTCCTGAGGTGCAGTGTCCAAAGCTGAATGCACCATTCCAAATGGGGTCTGAATTAGGCTTCATACAACTGAATCATAACTTCCTCCCCATTTGATGTTATCAAAGGCCAATTTGACCCCAAACAGTCTTTAGTGTCCAGGTAGCTGTCTCTATTGCAGAGGCTTTAAAGCTAAGAGCATGTTATTTTTCAAGTGGTCACAGTCTCTGCAATCATCAGTCGCCATTGCCTTGCATTCCTGCTGTACATCAGATTTTTTAATTTGTTCATGGATGTGGGCGTCACTGGCTAGGCCAGAAGTTGTTGCCTATCCCTAATTGCCCAATAAGAAGGTGGTGGTGAGCTGCCTTCTTGAATTGCTGCAGTCAATGTGGGTGTAGGTACACCCACAGAGCTGTTAAGGATGGAGTTCCAGGATTTTGACCCAGTAACAATGAAGGAACGGCGATATATTTCCAAGTCAGGATGGTGAGTGACTTGGAGGGGCACTTACAGTTAGTGGTGTTCCTGTGTGTCTGCTGTCTTTGATATTCTTGGTGGTAGAGGTTGCAGGTTTCAAAGACAATCTTGAAGGAGCGTTGGTGAGTTGCTGCAGTGCATCTTATAGATAGTACATACTACTGCCACTATTCATCGGTGATGGAAGAAATGAATGTTTAAGGTGGTGGATGAAGTGACAATCAAGCGGGTGCTTTGTCCTGGATGATGTCGAGCTTCTTGAGTGTTGTTGGAGCTGTACTCGTCCAGGCAAGGGAGAGCATTTCATCACACTCCTGACTTTTCCATAGGCTTTGGGGAGTAAGGAGGTGAGTTACCTGCCGCAGGACCCCTTGCCTCTGACCTGCTATTGTAGTCACAGTATGTATATGGTGAGTCCATTTCAGTTTCTGGTCAATGGTAACCTCCAGGATGTTGATAGTGGGTGATTCAACGATGGAATGTCATCGAATGTCAAGGGGCAATGGTTAGATTCTCTCCTGTTAGAGATGGTCATTTCCTAGCACCCGCGGAGCACGAATGTAACTTTTTTTTAACATAGAATTTACAGTGCAGAAGGAGGCCATTCGGCCCATCGAGACTGCACCGGCTCTTGGAAAGAGCACCCTACCCAAGGTCAACACCTCCACCCGATCCCCATAACCCAGTAACCTCACCCAACACTAAGGGCAATTTTGAACACAAAGGGCAATTTATCATGGCCAATCCACCTAACCTGCACATCTTTGGACTGTGGGAGGAAACCGGAGCACCCGGAGGAAACCCACGCACACACGGGGAGGATGTGCAGACTCCGCACAGACAGTGACCCAAGCCGGAATCGAACCTGGGACCCTGGAGCTGTGAAGCAATTGTGCTATCCACAATGCTACCGTGTTGCCCTTGTCACTTGTTAGATCAAGCCTGAATATTGTCTCGGTCTTGCTGTATATGCACTTGGACTACTTCAGTATCTGAGGAGTTGGAAATGGTGCTGAATATTGCACAATCATCAACGAACATTCCCAGTTCTGACCTTAAGATGGAAGGCAGGTCATTGACAAAGCATCTGAAGATGGTTGGACCTAGGGCACTACACTAAGGAACTCCTGGAGTGATGTCCTGGAGCTGAGATGATTACCTCCAAGAACCACAACCATCTTCCTTTGTGCCACGTATGACTCTAGCAAGTGGAGAGTTTCCCCCCAATTCTCATTGACTCCAGTTTTGCTAGGACTTCGTGATACCATTCTTGGGCAAATGCTGCCTTGATGTCAAGAGTAGTCACTCTCTCCTCACTGCTGACATTCAGCTCTTTTGTCCATGTTCGGACCAAGGCTGTAATGACGTCAGGAACTTAGTGACCCTGGCAGAACCCAAACTAAGCATGGTGAGCAGGTTATTGCAGAGTAAGTGCCGCTTGATTGCACTGTCAACATCACCTTTCATCACTTTACTGATGATTGAGAATAGACTGATAGTACAGGTTGGATTTGTCCTGCTTCTTATGTACAGGACATACCTGGGCAATTTTCCACATTGCTTAGTCGGTGCTGTATTGTAGCTGTATTAGAAAAGTTTGATTTAGGGCGTAGCAACTTCTGGAGCACAAGCCTTTAGTACTATTAGCACGAATATTGTCATCAATGTCTACACCAATGCACACACAAAAAACATGATGCCCTGGACTGTGGGATGTCAATCAGCTGTGCAAATCCATGCCTCTTCTGTCCATGTAAAAATGAGGAAACTATTTGATCAGCCAGCTGCTGTGAGCATGAGCAGCAAAATGGTTCAAGTTGCAGAAATTCACTGTGACAGCCCAGAGCAGTTAAAGGAACCTTGGTTGAGAGAAATAATTGTCCGGTCATTGGGACTGTTGACTTTGCTTCAGCAGACAATATAATCAGTGACAGTGGGGAGGATCCTTCATTGTCCCACGCCGCCATTGGGATTGCCAATCAGATGGAGAATGGAGCACCACCCCCCGAAAAACAGGTTTGGCGTCTGTTGCGATGCTCTGATCTCCTGCTGACGGCCTTAGTGAGCTACCCGCCCCACTGGAGAATGAAAATCAGTGACTTGTATCCACTTCAATTGAATTAATGGGCTGGAAGCCCAATTCACCACCCCCTTGTTATGCACCGACCCCCACAGCAAAAAGTCCACCGGGCGGGCTTCGGTGCAAGTTTGCCCAAGCATGGCCCTGGTGTGGCAGACGCAGGGGTGGGTAAAGGGGTCAGTGCATTACTTAGATGCCCCCCCAAAGTCCATCGGAAAGCTCCCCTCCCACTCACAATGCAAGTCCTGCCCCCCCCTCTCCCGCTGACAAGTAGGGGCACCCTACCCCCACAGTGGGAATAACGGGTCACTCCCCCATGGCATGCATGCATGAGAGTGAGATAACCCCCTCTCCCATCGACCCTCCCGCCTCCCCCATCAGACCCTTCCATCAATCACCCCATCCAACTTCACATCTTTCCCCGCATCAGAGACCCTTCATCAATCACCCCATCAGATACCCATCAGTCACCCTCATCAATCATCTCTATCAGACCCCCAGAGACACCCATCAGAGACCTCCATCAGAGATCCCGATGAGTCACCCCTGCCTTCAGTACAGGCAATAGAGTGAAAAATTACTGCATTTCACTTACCCTTACCTAACATCTGCTGCCTCAAAAAAATGTGTTTAAAGCATCAGCCATTATAAGTGGTTTCCTGGAATGCCAAATGTACTTGAAAGAGTGTCAAGACCTTTGACAGCCTTTGTAATGCAAAACTCTCATTCAATTTCACACAGCAATACATTTCAGGAGCCAATGATTGACAGCTTTATTAGTCCAGAGACAGGTTCTTGGTGGATTGTTCATTTATCTTTCTCTTCACACTTGAATGCATTCAAGTACCCTCCTTTGATGCTGACCACAATGTTAATAAACACTCTTGCTATGACAGCTCCTCACCATCAAAAGGAGCTAAGTGGTTTCACTTCCTCTTATTCACAGCAGGGCATCTGGGTGTGGAATATCAATAAATGGTTTTTTCCTTGCTGTTAAAACTAATTAGTGGTCCTGTTACTCTGATCCTACAAAGTTTAATTAAAACAAAGTAATTTTGAGCCAGGATTCCATTCTGGAATCTTCCCATCCAGTTATATGACTGGGATCGTAACAACTGGATCCTGAGGGAAGAAGGTTCTAATGGAGTCTCTGTGAATACTGTAGTCAACAAATGCTCACTAGTTTACAACAGCATGGTTTCCAGCTGTCTTCAATCAAAGGATCCCACAGCCAGGCTGTGATGACAAAAGTGTTCCTATGCATCTGCTGCCCATGTTGAAGGATCCATGAGTTGCTGTAGTGCATCTTTTAGATTGTACACACTGTGCATTAACGATGGAGTGTGTGAATGTTTAAGGTGGTGGATCAGGTGCCATCTAACAGGCTGCTTGAATTGGATGGTAATGAACTTTTTGAGTGTTGTTGGAGCTGCACTCGTTTAGGCAAGCAGAGAATATTCTATCATACTCTGGACTTGTTTTTTAAAAATAAATTTAGAGCATTCAATTATTTTTTTCCAATTAAGGGACAATTTAGCATGGCTAATCCACCTAGCCTGCACATCTTTGGGTTGTGGGGGGGAAACTCACCCAAACATGGGGAGAATGTGCGAACTCCACACGGACGGTGACCCAGAGCCAGCATCGAACCTGGGACCTCGGCCGTGAGACAGCAATGCTAACCACTGCACCACTGTGCTGCCCACTCTGGACTTGGTTAACATGCTTTGGGGAGTCAGAAGGTGAGTTACTCTTCATAATTCTGGCCTCTGACCTCCAACCACAGTATTTATATGACTGATGCAGTCAGTTTCTGATCAAGAGTAACCCCAGTAATAGTGGGGGATTCAGTAATGGTAATGCCATTGAATGTCAAGAGGAGACACTTCCCTCTGATTGGAGGTGTATTGTGACAGGGCTGGGTGTGCTGTTGTAGTTTCTGCTCTGTCCGGTTTCATTCCTTTTCGCCTTTGTAGCGGATACAACTGAACAGCTTGCTGGCTATTTCAGAGTTCATCACATTGCTTTGGATCTGGAATCACGGGGACCAGGCTAGGTTAGGATGGCACATTTCCTTCCCCAAAGGGGCATTAGTGAACCAGATGGGTTTTTAAGACAATCAGTGATGGGTGGTGATTTCATGGTTATTATTACTAGCTGTTAATTGCAGATTTATTAATTGAATTTAAATTCCACCAGCTGCCATTGTGGAACTTGAACCCCAGGGCATCAGCCTGCTCCTCTGGATTACCAGTCTGATGATATTACCACTATGCCACAGTCTCCCCTTCTTATACCTCCAATGCCTCCCTTTTCCCCGGCCCCTTCTGTTCCTCCAGTTCCACCTGGTTCTCTTGTCCCTCCGACTCCTGCTGTCCTTCCTGCCCCTCCCATCCTCCAGCCCCTCACGTCCTTCCAGCCCCTCCCACACCTCTGGTTCCTCCAGCTCCCCCTGTTCCTTTTTCTCCCACCCCCTGTTCCCATTGCTGCTCATCTCCTGTCCCATGCTCCGTGTTGCTTAGGGTTCAAATCCACCCCACCGTATTTCCCCCCAGAAGGTCACTTTTGCCACTAACGTCCTATATCTAAGACAGCAAATCTTGAAACAGGAATCCCCGTGACAACCTGATCTCATGACTTACGGGGAACAGAGAGGAAAATGGGTTCGGTCATCATTAAGAGCTGAGATTATTTTCTGGAGCCTTTGTCTCTGGGTTTTTCCAATACCACAAATGGTTTGTAGTGGAATACTTTCATAATTTACAGACAGGTTTTGTCAGAATCCACAGTTTAAGCATGTATCTAACCACAAGATATATTTGTTTTGGTTGTACAAGTGTGTCTATTCTGAGCTGAATGTTGTTGTTAAACTCATGATGGCCTTTGCAATGTGGAAACTGCTCTCGTGGATCACCTCATTCTAATCTTAACTGCTGTCTCTCTGACCTGCTTGTTTCCAAACAATTCCACTTTTGTAGCTTTTACCTCAACATGCATCACGTAAACTAAACATAAATTAACAGGCAAATTACAGTCAGTACTGTTGTGTCTTTCCTTGAAGTTAGTAATAATCACACTTCAAACTCAAAATGCTGGAGATTTATTGAGTGTGTTTCCTGCTGTCCTCCATGTGGCTGGTAGACTCAGTAGGCTGATACATTGTTACTCAGCAGCAGTGAATATGGCACCCCGGGATATATATTCTCTTAACTGTCAGTTCCTAGCACTTTACAAATAACATAACATCTCTCCTAGTTTAAAAAAAATGTAATGTCTCTGTAATAATATAACTGTTCCAATCATTAACTGTTTTTCTAAACCAAATGTTATGGGGGTGGCGTTTCAGAACCCCAAAATGTATCATGGAGTTCAACCAACCTCTCCCTTTAATGGATTTGTTGCTTTTCCTAGCACACGGCTTTTTCCCTAGGTGTGGGATTACAATTATGGACACGTGGGTTTTTAAACACAAAACACTGTTTATTCCATGAACTCAACTTAACATTTTAAATAAACATTGGATCTCTTAAAACCCCTTACTTCAGAGGTAACTCAGAAAATATTGCAACAGTAAATACTTCCTTAAAATGTTCCTTCAAACTTCCAAGAGACTTAACCTTTAAACAAAATCACATCAGGTTAAAGGTTTTACTATGATGAGTTTAAATCACCCAAATGATCCAGAGATGGTCTTTTATGGCAGACATCACAGCAAATCCAGCTCACTGCAAAACACAGACACACACACTGCTTTTTAAACTTGCAGCTCTCTGGAAACACACAGACACACACTGTTTTTTTAAACTGAAACTAAAAACGTGCAACATGGCTGGCCTGAGTTGAGCTCCACCCATTCTATGACATCACTGTTTTCTTGAAGGTACATTGCTTGAGCATCATGTCTTAAAGTACTCTCACATGACACCTCCCCCCAAGAAAAAAAAATAAACCATCAACTTCAAGATGGTTTCATTTTTCACTTTTGCACTATCCACTAAGAAATGATGTGGAGATGCCGGCGTTGGACTGGGGTGAGCACAGTACGAAGTCTTACAACACCAGGTTAAAGTCCAACAGGTTTGTTTCGATGTCACTAGCTTTCAGAGCGCTGCTCCTTCCTCAGGTGAATGAAGAGGTATTTTCCAGAAACACATATATAGACAAATTCAAAGATGCCAAACAATGCTAGGAATGCGACCATTAGCAGGTGATTAAATCTTTACAGATCCAGAGATGGGGTAACCCCAGGTTAAAGAGGTGTGAATTGTATCAAGCCAGGACAGTTGGTAGGATTTTGCAGGCCAGATGGTGGGGGATGAATGTAATGCGACATGAATCCCAGGTCCCGGTTGAGGCCGCACTCATGTGTGCGGAACTTGGCTATAAGTTTCTGCTCGGCGATTCTGCGTTGTCGCGCGTCCTGAAGGCCGCCTTGGAGAACGCTTACCCGGAGATCAGAGGCTGAATGCCCTTGACTGCTGAAGTGTTCCACGACTGGAAGGGAACATTCCTGCCTGGTGATTGTTGCGCGATGTCCGTTCATTCGTTGTCGCAGCGTCTGCATGGTCTCGCCAATGTACCACGCTTCGGGACATCCTTTCCTGCAGAGTATGAGGTAGACAACGCTGGCCGAGTCGCACGAGTATGTACCGCGTACCTGGTGGGTGGTGTTCTCACGTGTAATAGTGGTATCCATGTCGATGATCTGGCACGTCTTGCAGAGATTGCCATGGCAGGGTTGTGTGGTGTCGTGGTCACTGTTCTGAAGACTGGGTAGTTTGCTGCAAACAATGGTTCGTTTGAGGTTGCGCGGTTGTTTGAAGTGGGGGTGTGGGGATGACCTTGGCAAGATGTTCATCGTCATCAATGACGTGTTGAAGGCTGTGAAGAAGATGACGTAGTTTCTCCGCTCCGGGGAAGTACTGGACGACGAAGGGTATTCTGTCGGTTGTGTCCCATGTTTGTCTTCTGAGGAGGTCGGTGCGGTTTTTCACTGTGGCGCGTTGGAACTGTCGCTCGATGGGTCGAGTGCCATAGCCCGTTCGTACGAGGGCATCTTTCAACATCTGTAGATGTCTGTTACGCTCCTCCTCGTCTGAGCAGATCCTGTGTATACGGAGCGCTTGTCCATAGGGGATGGCTTTAATGTGTTTAGGGTGGAAGCTGGAGAAGTGGAGCATCATGAGGTTATCCGTGGGTTTGCGGTAAAGTGAAGTGCTGAGGTGACCGTCCTTGATGGAGACGAGTGTGTCCAAGAATGCAACTGATTTTGGAGAGTAGTCCATGGTGAGTCTGATGGTTGGATGGAACTTATTAATGTCATCGTGTAGTCGTTTCAGTGATTCTTCGCCGTGGGTCCAAAGGAGAAACATGTCATCGATGTATCTGGTGTATAACGTCGGTTGAAGGTCCTGTGCGGTGAGTAGGCCCTGTTCAAACTTGTGCATGAAGATGTTGGCGTATTGGGGTGTGAATTTGGTCCCCATGGCTGTTCCGTGCGTCTGGATGAAGAACTTGTTGTCGAAGGTGAAGACGTTGTGATCCAGAATGAAGCGGATGAGTTGCAGAATTGCGTCTGGAGATTGGCAGTTGTCGGTGTTGAGTACTGAACTGTCCTGGCTTGATACAATTCACACCTCTTTAACCTGGGGTTACCCCCATCTCTGGATCTGTAAAGATTTAATCACCTGCTAATGGTCGCATTCCTAGCATTGTTTGGCATCTTTGAATTTGTCTATATATGTGTTTCTGGAACATACCTCTTCATTCACCTGAGGAAGGAGCAGCGCTCTGAAAGCTAGTGACATCAAAATAAACCTGTTGGACTTTAACCTGGTGTTGTAAGACTTCGTACTGCACTAAGAAATGCACACAGTAAATATACATTTTCATTTAAAGAAAGCAACACACTCAAAAAGGTATAATAATATAGTCCATTTTTCTTTGGTCTTCTTCCTCCAACTGAAATCCTTCTCGATTGACAGTCTCTTTGAACACGATAGTATCTGCATGATCCATCCATTCCTCCACGCCTTGGCATTTCTCTTGAGAATCAGATACATTAGTTCAATCTGACTACAGAGTCCCTTGCAATTCTCCAATACAGGAACATTGGTTACCGCAGCTTTCAGGCAGTTAAATGCCTGTTGAAAGTCCGCTGTCCATTGACATTTTTTGACGTTTCATTAGCAAGTCCATCAGTGGAGTAACCACGCCACAAAACATTTGCACAAATGTTCGATCAAATCCACTCATGCCAAGAAATCACATTATTTCCCTTCATATTGAGGGTATCGGAAACTCCTCAAGGAAAGTGATTCGGGCTTTACCAAATTCACTTTCGGCTAGGTTTATCACCAAACCCGCCCCCTGAAGTCGGTCGAAGAACTCCATACGATGTTTTAAATGTTCTTTCCATGTCTGGAAGTTGTAAATAAAAGCAGATTGTCCCACTTCTCAATGCAATCCTCCAAACGCGGGATAGGATAAGAGTCCGTTCTTGTAACTGCATTCACCTTTCCATAGTCCACACACAACCGTTGGGTACCGTCTGGTTTAGGTACCATCACTATGGGTGAGCTCCATTGGCTGCAACCCACTTCAATTATGCCATTCTTCAGCATATTCTCAATCTCTTTGTTAACCTGTGCCAATTTTAAAGTATTAACTCTACATGGATGTTGTTTGATAGGAACAGCATGTCCCACATCTACATCATGGATAGCCATTTTAGTATTTCCCAATTTATCTCTACAAACTTGTCCCTGTGATATCAATAACTCTTTCAGGTCAGTTCGATTTTCCTCTGGAAGATAACTTAACAATTCATCCCAATTTTTAAGAACATCCTCATTTTCCAATTTAATTTGAGGTATGTCAAATTCACAGTCATCTAGATTTGGTTCGTCACTTTGAGTTTGAATCATTAAAAGCTCCTTTTTCTCTCCTTCCCTTTCAAAGTACCTTTTAAGCATATTCACATGACACACTCGGTGAGTCTTCCTTCTATCTGGTGTTTTTACCACATAATTCACCTCACTTAATTTCCTTTCAATCTGATACAGTCCACAAAACCTAGCTTTTAAAGGCTCCCCTACCACTGGTAACAACACTAAAACTTTATCCCCACTGGCAAAACTACGAATTTTGGATTTCTTGTCCGCTACCCGTTTCATCACATTTTGTGTAACTTTCAAATGTTATCTAGCCAATTCACCTGCTCTATTTAATCGTTCCCTAAAATTTGACACGTAATTCAATAGTGTAATTTCCGATTTCTCACCCACCAATTTTTCCTTAATCAATTTAAGTGGTCCTCTTACCTCATGACCAAAAATTAGTTCAAAAGGACTAAATTTGGTAGACTCATTAGGTGCATCCCTAATTGTAAACAAAACAAATAGGATTCCTTTATCCCAATCCTCTGGATAATCATGACAATACGCCCTCAACATTGTCTTTCATGTCTGATGCCACCTTCCTAACGCTCCCTGCGATTCTGGGTGGTACGCAGTTGACTTAAATTGTTTTATTCCTAAGCTATCCATAACTTCTTTGAATAACTTTGAAGTAAAATTTGTTCCTTGATCCGATTGAATTTCTGTGGGTAGTCCATATCTAGTAAAGAATTTAAGTAACTCCTCCACAATCCTTTTAACTGTAATATTACGTACTGGAATGACCTCGGGATACCTAGTAGACACATCCATTGCAGTCAAAAGATATTGATTCCCACTTTTTGTTTTAGGAAGCGGTCCTTCACAATCAATTAGGACCCTCGTAAAAGATTCCTCAAATGCTAGAATGGGTATTAAGGGTGCTGGTTTTATCACTGCTTGAGGTTTCCCTATCACTTGACATGTGTGACATGATTGACAAAATTTAACTACATCTTTATGTAGTCCAGGCCAATAAAAACGTTTCTGGATTTTACCTTGAGTTTTCCTTATTCCCAAATGTCCTCCCACTGGTACCTCATGTGCAACACGCAACACCTCCTTTCTATACCCTACCGGCAATACTACTTGATGAACTTCTGTCCACTTTTCATCCACCTGCATGTGTACAGGTCTCCATTTTCTCATCAAGACATCATTTTTACGGTAATAACACTCTGGTATACTCTCAGATTCCTCTTCCGTATATGCTTTCTGATATATCCTTTTTATTTCTACATCTTTCTGTTGTAACTCCGCCAATTTTCCTGAGCTAAAAATATCCGCCTTGTCCTCCACCTGTTCTTGTTCTTTTTCAACCATCTCATCAAAAATCGTTTCTGATAATTGCACTTCAACTTCATCTTCATTCTTTGATTTCTCCTCTTGTCTTAACCTGTGACTTTGCGCCCTTGTTGCTACACAATCCGGAAAAATCCCAGGATATTCGTCCTTCAACACTTCAGTTGACTGATTTTCCACTGGTTTATCAACCACAGTAGGCATCACTCCCACCTGCGATCCAGCTATATCATTACCCAAGATAAACTGTATTCCTGGACAAGATAATTTATCTATTACTCCGACTACCACTTCACCACTCTTCACTGGACTTTCCAACCTTACCTTATATAATGGAACGGTACTCCTCTCACCCTGAATTCCACATATCACCACCTTTTCTGGCAACATTCTTCCCAAACTACATAATTCCTCATCTCTTACCATTAAAGATTGACTAGCCCCTGTATCTCTTAAAATTGTGACTTCTTTACCTGCTCCTTCTGATACAATGAGTAAACTTTACCCATACAAGTAAATTCTTTAAAGACACCTGGCATCTTCTTAACAATTACTTCTTGAACAGTCTGTACAATCGTTTGCACCTCCTTCGCTTCCCTTGGGCTTTCCTTTACCCCTTCAAACCCTACTGTCTTATCCTGTTTTGGCACATCAGCCTTCCCAGTATTTTTCTTCAACCACCAACACTGTAACTTTACATGGCCTAGTTTATTACAGTGAAAACATCTGAAACGTTTCATTTCTTTTCCACCCTCCTGGGTTTCTTTTTTAATCTGAAGTACACTCTCTTTATTGTCTCCCATCAGATCACCTTTACCTTTACCACTTGAGTATTTCTCATGTCCCCAGTTTCTATCCCTCACTGGCTGAAACTGATGTCGGGAACCAATCTTTGATTTATGAAGTAATTCATAATCATCTGCCATTTCCGCTGCTAATCTCGCAATTTTAACCCTCTATTCTTCCACATGAGTTCTCACTACATCAGGAATTGAATTTTTAAACTCCTCCAAAAGTATAATTTTTCTGAGAGCTTCATACGTTTGGTCTATTTTCAAAGCCCTTATCCACCTATCAAAATTACTCTGTTTGAGCCTTTCAAACTCCATGTATGTTTGACCAAATTCTTTCTTTAAATTTCTAAACCTTTGTCTGTAAGCTTCAGGCACTAGCTCATATGCACTTAAGATGGATTTCTTCACCTCCTCATACGTTCCAGATACCTCCTCCGGTAGTGATGCAAACATTTCACTAGCTCTACCTATCAGCTTTGTTTGAATCGGTAACACCCATATGTCCTGTGGCTATTTCATTTGTTTAGCTACCTTCTCAAATGAAATGAAAAAGGCTTCCACTTCCTTCTCATCAAACCTTGGCAATGCTTGGACTTATTTAAATAGATTCCCACCAAGCCTTCGACTATGACGCTCTTTCTCACTATCCTCATCACTATCATCCAATTGTGCGTTTCCCTTTACGTCTGCCAAGTTTAACTGATTGTCATGTTCATGGCCATTTTCTTAAGTTCAAACTCCCTCTCTTTATCTTTTTCCCTGATCTGTATCTCCCTTTCTTTTTCTTTTTGTTCTGCTAGGGCTATTCTTTCTTTTCTCCTTTCTTCTCTCTCATTTTCTTTTTCCACTCTCTCTCTTTCTCTTTCTTTTTCCTCTCTCTCTCTTTCGTATGCCAGCCGCATTAATTCTTTCTCATGTTCCATTTGTTTAATTTGCAACAGAATTTTTGCCATTTCTAATGAGTGAAACTCTATCTCAGGCAACTTTAAATGCGTAACCACTGCCACAATTACTTCATCTTTTCGCATTTTGTCAGGTAATGCTAACTGCAATGTTCTTGCCAAATCTAACAGTCTGCTTTTCGTTTCTGTCCGTAAGGTATTACGTGTAACATTCTCCATCCCCAAAAACTTCTGAGCCTCTGAATGAGCCATTGTTCACAACACGCTCCCCACTTAAACTAAAATACCACACCAGAAAAGCAACAATCCTTCATTGTCTTTACGTTCACAAAAGCCAATCCAATAGATAGACTTTTATCCCCCTCTAGCAACAAATGTTATGGGTGAGGCGGCAGGAAATACTTCCTTAAAATATTCCTTCAAACTTCCAAGGGACTTAACACCTTTAAACAAAATCACATCAGGTTAAAGGTTTTACTATGATGAGTTTAAATCACCCAAATGATCCAGAGATGGTCTTTTATGGCAGACATCACAGCAAATCCAGCTCACTGCAAAACACACACACACACGGCTTTTTAAACTTGCTGCTCTCTGGAAACACACAGACACACACACTCCTTTTTTAAACTGAAACTAAAAACCTGCAAAATGGCTGACCTGAGCTGCGCTCTACCCACTCTATGACATCACTGTTTTCTTGAAGGTACATTGCTTAAACATCATGTCTTAAAGGTACTCTCACATGACACAAAGAAGATTAACAATTGAACACCTTTAGAGTGTTTTTATAGCTTGTTCTGCTTTGGAAAAATATTATTCACGGTATTGTTTAGGTGGTAGGATGTTGTGCCTCTATCTTGTCGCTGTGACAATCAGGGCTGTGGTGAGTTGGTGCACTGCACAGACGATGTTGTGCATGGTGCTACTGGGTGTTGGGTGTTGTGCTTTGATCGCACTAATGTTGTCAGTTGCTGGTGACATTGATGTTGGTGAGGCCGTTGATGTCGTCGGGTTGGTCGGTATTGTTGAAAATCTTTTCTGCTTTTCCAGTTCAGGTGTAGGTTAAATATGGATTTTAGTTTCTACTAATTTGCTCACTGGCCTCGGTCTCAATGACATGTGACCTTGGAGTCTCAGCTTCACCAGCAACTTTTGCTGGGCTCCAGGCTTTTGTGATTGGATCCTGCACATGAACAGGCAATCCTTTCAACAGCTCAGGCAAGCATTTAGCTTGTGTGCTGAAGAGCTGACCTCTTTCTGGCTTATGCACCTGCGAGTTCTCTTACTTCTTCCTGGTCCCTTAGATGGAGCATCGAGCTCAACAGGGTTGTCTAATATCATCTTTTCAAGAATTCTGCAGATGATTTCCTGTCACCTTTGAGAGGTGTAGATTCCAGTGACAATAAGGTAAGGTTTGGGCTTTTCTTTCTTTCTTGACACTTTGTGACGGTTCTCTTGATCGTCTGGGGGGTCATAAGAACATAAGAAATGTCTCACCCCCACAACGCAAAGATGTGCAGGGTAGGTGAATTGGCCATGCTAAACTTTCCCTTAAATGGAAAAACTTGAAATTAAAAAACAAATAGTAGCCATTCAGCTCTTTGAGCCTGCTCCATCATTCAGTGAGACCATGGCTAATCGTCTACATCAACACCATTTTCCTGCACTGTCCCCATATCCATTTATATTTTTAACATGTAGAAATCTATCGATCACTGTCTTGAACACATTCAATGTCTGAGCCTCTTCAACCCTCGGGCAGAGAATTCCAACGATTCACCAGCCTCTAGTGAAGAGATTCCTCCTCATCTCAATCCTAAATGGCCAACTATTATTCTGAGATTGTATCCCCTGGTTTTAGACCCCCACCCCCCAAACTTCCAGCAATGAGAAACATTCCTATCTGCATCTCCCCTATCGAGCACTGTAAAGATCTGAATGAGATTCCCTCTCATTCTTCTAATCTCCAGATAATAAAGGCCCATGTCTATTTAGTCATTCCTCATAGAACAATCCCTCCATCCCAGCAATTAATTTAGTGAACCTTCCTTGCACTCCCTTGATGGCAAGCATATCGTTCCTGAGGTAAAGAGACCAAAACAGCACATATTACGGCAGGTGAGGCCTCATCAAGGATTGACATAATTGCAGTAAGTGTCTTTTTAAAAAACCTGTGACTTCACGGATAATGTGATGATGTGGCCTGCTCTATCTGGCCTCAGACCGCCAAACTGACGACATAAACCATGCCCCCAGGTTGCTTTTTGTTCGAGTGTCAGAAAATGGGAGTGTTATTTTGCTCTCGAGTGCTGAGCGTTGAGGTAAGAGTGGGAGTTTGGAGAAGTGGGGGAGCAGTGATTTAAAAAGAGCGTGAACTGAGAGGGACACCTCAAGGCCGGAGGCTGAGTTTGAAAAACATTCCAGGAGTGGCGACATTGGCAAACGGTAAGTTCACTGGCTGATAAGTAACCGCTAATTTGCATTAGCTATTCTAAACTGCTTTCAGATTAAAGGTAAAAAGAGAAACTAAAAGACAGCTAAAATTTAAAATTAAAAATGAACGCCACCACGATCAAGTATCACACTCCACTGCGATCAATGATCACTCTCCACCACGATCAGCAATCACTCTGCTCTGCGATCAATGATCACACTCTACCACGATCAATGATCGATCTCCACTACGATCAGTGATCACTCTCCACCACGATCAATGATCACTCTCCATCACGATCAATGATCTCTCTCCACCACTATCAATGATCACTCTCCACTGCAATCAATGCTCACTCTCCACTGCGATCAATGCTTGCTCTCCACTACGATCAATGACCACTCTCCACTAGGAACAATGATCACTCTCCATTGCGATCAATGATCACTCTCCACCACGATCAATGATCACTCTCCACTACGATCAATGATCACTCCCCACGACGATCAATGATCACTCTCCACTATGATCAATGATCACTCTACACTCCGATCAATGATCACTATCCACTACGATCAATGATCACTCTGCACTACGATCAATGATCACTGTCGACCGCGCTCAATGATCACTCTCCACTGCGATCAATAATCACGCCCAACTACGATCAATGATCACTGTCCACCACGCTCAATGATCACTCTCCACTGCGATCAATAATCACTGTCCACTACGATCAATGATCACTCGCTACCACGATCAATGATCACACTCCACCACAATCAATGATCACTATCCACTGCGATCAATGATCACTCTCCAGTACGATCAATTATCACTCTCCAACATGATCAATGATCACTCTCCACTGCGATCATGATCACTCTCCGCTACGAACAATGATCACTCTCCAACACGATCAATGATCACTCTCCACTATGATCAATGATCACTCTCCACCACGATCAATGATCACTCTCCACTGCGATCAATGATCACTCTCCACTGCGATCAATGCTCACTCTCCACTGCAATCAATGCTCACTCTCCACTGCAATCAATGCTCACTCTCCACTACGATAAATGATCACTCTCCACTACGATCAATGATCACTCTCCACCACGATCAATGATCACTCTCCACTACGATCAATGATCACGCTCCACTACGATCAATGATCACTCTCCATTATTATCAATGATCACTCTCCAACATGATCAATCTCCACTGCGATCAATGATCACTCTCCACTACGATCAATGATCACTCTACACGATGATCAACGATCACTCTCCACCACGATCAATGACCACTCTCCACTACGGTCAATGATCACTCTCCACCATGATTAATGGTCACTCTCCACTGCGATCAAAGATCACTCTCCAACATAATCAATGGTCACTCTCCACCACGATCAATGATCACTCTCCACTACGATCAACGATCACTCTCCACAACGATCAATGATCACTCTCCAACACGATCAATGATTACTCTCCACTACGATCAATGATCACTCTCCACCAGGATCTATGATCACTCTCCACTGCAATCAATGATCACTCTCCACAACGGTCAATGATCACTCTCCACTACGATTAATGATCACTCTCCACTACGATCAATGATCTCTCTCCACAGCAATCAATGATCACTCTCCACCACGATCAATGATCACTCTCCACTGCGATCAGTGATCACTCTCTACCACGACAATGATCATTCTCCAGTACGAACAATGATCACTCTCCACCACGATCAATGATCTCTCGCTACAGCAATCAATGATCACTCTCCACCACGATCAATGATCACTCTCCACTACGATCCATGATCACTCTCCGCTGAGATCAATGATCACTCTCCACCACAATCAATGATCACTCTCCACTGCAATCAATGATCACTCTCCACTACGATCAATGATCACTCTCCACCACGATCAATGATCGATCTCCACTACGATCAATGATCACTCTCCACTACGATCAATGATCACTCTCCAATATAATCAATGATCACTCTCCGCTGCGATCAATGATCACTCTCCACGACGATCAATGATCACTCTCCACCACGATCAATGATCGATCTCCACTACGATCAATGATCACTCTCCAACATGATAAATGATCACTCTCCACTGCGATCAATGATCACTCTCCACTACGATCAATGATCACTCTCCACTACGATCAATGATCACTCTCCAACATGATAAATGAACACTCTCCACTGCAATCAATGATCACCCTACACCATGATCAATGATCACTCTCCACTTTGATCAATGATCACTCTCCACCACGATCAGTCATCACTCTCCATCACGATCAATGATCACTCTCCACAGCGATCAGTGATCACTCTCCTTTACGATCAATGATCATACTCCACTGCGATCAATGATCACTCTCCACCACGATCAATGATCACTCTGCACCACGATCAATGATCACTCTCCACTTCGATCAATGATCACTCTCGACCACAATCAATGATCACTCTCCACCACGGTCAATAATCACTCTCCACAGCGATCCATGATCACTCTCCACCACGATCAATGATCACTCTCCAACACGATCAATGATCACTCTCCACTCCGATCAATGATCACTGTCCACCAGGATCAATGATCACTCTCCACTGCAATCAATGATCACTCTCCACAACGATCAATGATCACTCTCCAACACGATCAATGATCACTCTCCGCTACGATCAATGATCACTGTCCACCAGGATCAATGATCACTCTCCTCTGCAATCAATGATCACTCTCCACCACGATCAATGATCACTCTCCGCCACGATCAATGATCACTCTCCACCGTGACCAATGATCACTCTCCACTACGATCAAGGATCTCTCTCCACCGTGATCAATGATCACTCTCCGTCACGATCAATGATCACTCTCCACTACGATCAATGATCACTCTCCACCACGATCAATGATCACTCTACACAGCGATCAATGATCACTCTCCACCATGATCAATGATCACTCTCCACTACGATCAATGATCACTCCCCACTACGATCAATGATCACACTCCACCACAATCAATGATCACTATCCACTGCGATCAATGATCACTCTCCAGTACGATCAATTATCACTCTCTAATATGATCAATGATCACTCTCCACTGCGATCATGATCACTGTCCACTACGATCAATGATCACTCTCCACCACGATCAATGATCGCACTCCACTACGATCAATGATCACTCTACACCACGATCAATGATCACTCTCCACTACGATTAATGATCACTCTCCACTACGATCAATGATCTCTCTCCACAGCAATCAATGATCACTCTCCACCACGATCAATGATCACTCTCCACTGCGATCAGTGATCACTCTCTACCACGACAATGATCATTCTCCAGTACGAACAATGATCACTCTCCACCACGATCAATGATCTCTCGCTACAGCAATCAATGATCACTCTCCACCACGATCAATGATCACTCTCCACTACGATCCATGATCACTCTCCGCTGAGATCAATGATCACTCTCCACCACAATCAATGATCGCTCTCCACTACCATCAATGATCACTCTCCAATATGATCAATGGTCACTCTCCGCTGCGATCAATGATCACTCTCCACTACGATCAATGATCACTCTCCACCACGATCAATGATCGATCTCCACTACGATCAATGATCACTCTCCGCTGAGATCAATGATCACTCTCCACCACAATCAATGATCACTCTCCACTGCAATCAATGATCACTCTCCACTACGATCAATGATCACTCTCCACCACGATCAATGATCGATCTCCACTACGATCAATGATCACTCTCCACTACGATCAATGATCACTCTCCACCACAATCAATGATCACTCTCCAATATAATCAATGATCACTCTCCGTTGCGATCAATGATCACTCTCCACTACGATCAATGATCACTCTCCACCACGATCAATGATCGATCTCCACTACGATCAATGATCACTCTCCAACATGATAAATGATCACTCTCCACTGCGATCAATGATCACTCTCCACTACGATCAATGATCACTCTCCACTACGATCAATGATCACTCTCCAGCATGATAAATCATCACTCTCCACTGCAATCAATGATCACCCTACACCATGATCAATGATCACTCTCCACTTTGATCAATGATCACTCTCCACCACGATCAGTCATCACTCTCCATCACGATCAATGATCACTCTCCACAGCGATCAGTGATCACTCTCCTTTACGATCAATGATCATACTCCACTGCGATCAATGATCACTCTCCACCACGATCAATGATCACTCTGCACCACGATCAATGATCACTCTCCACTTCGATCAATGATCACTCTCGACCACAATCAATGATCACTCTCCACCACGGTCAATAATCACTCTCCACAGCGATCCATGATCACTCTCCACCACGATCAATGATCACTCTCCAACACGATCAATGATCACTCTCCACTCCGATCAATGATCACTGTCCACCAGGATCAATGATCACTCTCCACTGCAATCAATGATCACTCTCCACAACAATCAATGATCACTCTCCAACACGATCAATGATCACTCTCCGCTACGATCAATGATCACTGTCCACCAGGATCAATGATCACTCTCCTCTGCAATCAATGATCACTCTCCACCACGATCAATGATCACTCTCCGCCACGATCAATGATCACTCTCCACCGTGACCAATGATCACTCTCCACTACGATCAAGGATCTCTCTCCACCGTGATCAATGATCACTCTCCGTCACGATCAATGATCACTCTCCACTACGATCAATGATCACTCTCCACCACGATCAATGATCACTCTACACAGCGATCAATGATCACTCTCCACCATGATCAATGATCACTCTCCACTACGATCAATGATCACTCCCCACTACGATCAATGATCACACTCCACCACAATCAATGATCACTATCCACTGCGATCAATGATCACTCTCCAGTACGATCAATTATCACTCTCTAACATGATCAATGATCACTCTCCACTGCGATCATGATCACTTTCCACTACGATCAATGATCACTCTCCACCACGATCAATGATCGCACTCCACTACGATCAATGATCACTCTACACCACGATCAATGATCACTCTCCACTACGATTAATGATCACTCTCCACTACGATCAATGATCTCTCTCCACAGCAATCAATGATCACTCTCCACCACGATCAATGATCACTCTCCACTGCGATCAGTGATCACTCTCTACCACGACAATGATCATTCTCCAGTACGAACAATGATCACTCTCCACCACGATCAATGATCTCTCGCTACAGCAATCAATGATCACTCTCCACCACGATCAATGATCACTCTCCACTACGATCCATGATCACTCTCCGCTGAGATCAATGATCACTCTCCACCACAATCAATGATCGCTCTCCACTACCATCAATGATCACTCTCCAATATGATCAATGGTCACTCTCCGCTGCGATCAATGATCACTCTCCACTACGATCAATGATCACTCTCCACCACGATCAATGATCGATCTCCACTACGATCAATGATCACTCTCCAACATGATAAATGATCACTCTCCACTGCGATCAATGATCACTCTCCACTACGATCAATGATCACTCTCCACTACGATCAATGATCACTCTCCTACATGATAAATGATCACTCTCCACTGCGATCAATGATCACCCTACACCATGATCAATGATCACTCTCCACTTTGATCAATGATCACTCTCCACCACAATCAGTCATCACTCTCCATCACGATCAATGATCACTCTCCACAGCGATCAGTCATCACTCTCTTTTATCATCAATGATCACTATCCACTGCGATCAATGATCACTCTCCAGTACGATCAATTATCACTCTCCAACATGATCAATGATCACTCTCCACTGCGATCATGATCACAGTCCACTACGATCAATGATCACTCTCCACCACGATCAATGATCACACTCCACTACGATCAATGATCACTCTCCACCAGGATCTATGATCACTCACCACTGCAATCAATGATCACTCTCCACTACGATCAATGATCACGCTCCACTACGATCAATGATCACTCTCCATTATTATCAATGATCACTCTCCAACATGATCAATCTCCACTGCGATCAATGATAACTCTCCACTACGATCAATGATCACTCTACACGATGATCAACGATCACTCTCCACCACGATCAATGACCACTCTCCACTACGGTCAATGATCACTCTCCACCATGATTAATGGTCACTCTCCACTGCGATCAAAGATCACTCTCCAACATAATCAATGGTCACTCTCCACCACGATCAATGATCACTCTCCACTACGATCAACGATCACTCTCCACAACGATCAATGATCACTCTCCAACACGATCAATGATTACTCTCCACTACGATAAATGATCACTCTCCACCAGGATCTATGATCACTCTCCACTGCAATCAATGATCACTCTCCACAACGGTCAATGATCACTCTCCACTACGATTAATGATCACTCTCCACTACGATCAATGATCTCTCTCCACAGCAATCAATGATCACTCTCCACCACGATCAATGATCACTCTCCACTGCGATCAGTGATCACTCTCTACCACGACAATGATCATTCTCCAGTACGAACAATGATCACTCTCCACCACGATCAATGATCTCTCGCTACAGCAATCAATGATCACTCTCCACCACGATCAATGATCACTCTCCACTACGATCCATGATCACTCTCCGCTGAGATCAATGATCACTCTCCACCACAATCAATGATCACTCTCCACTGCAATCAATGATCACTCTCCACTACGATCAATGATCACTCTCCACCACGATCAATGATCGATCTCCACTACGATCAATGATCACTCTCCACTACGATCAATGATCACTCTCCACCACAATCAATGATCACTCTCCACTACCATCAATGATCACTCTCCAATATAATCAATGATCACTCTCCGCTGCGATCAATGATCACTCTCCACTACGATCAATGATCACTCTCCACCACGATCAATGATCGATCTCCACTACGATCAATGATCACTCTCCAACATGATAAATGTTCACTCTCCACTGCGATCAATGATCACTCTCCACTACGATCAATGATCACTCTCCACTACGATCAATGATCACTCTCCAACATGATAAATGATCACTCTCCACTGCAATCAATGATCACCCTACACCATGATCAATGATCACTCTCCACTTTGATCAATGATCACTCTCCACCACGATCAGTCATCACTCTCCATCACGATCAATGATCACTCTCCACAGCGATCAGTGATCACTCTCCTTTACGATCAATGATCATACTCCACTGCGATCAATGATCACTCTCCACCACGATCAATGATCACTCTGCACCACGATCAATGATCACTCTCCACTTCGATCAATGATCACTCTCGACCACAATCAATGATCACTCTCCACCACGGTCAATAATCACTCTCCACAGCGATCCATGATCACTCTCCACCACGATCAATGATCACTCTCCAACACGATCAATGATCACTCTCCACTCCGATCAATGATCACTGTCCACCAGGATCAATGATCACTCTCCACTGCAATCAATGATCACTCTCCACAACGATCAATGATCACTCTCCAACACGATCAATGATCACTCTCCGCTACGATCAATGATCACTGTCCACCAGGATCAATGATCACTCTCCTCTGCAATCAATGATCACTCTCCACCACGATCAATGATCACTCTCCGCCACGATCAATGATCACTCTCCACCGTGACCAATGATCACTCTCCACTACGATCAAGGATCTCTCTCCACCGTGATCAATGATCACTCTCCGTCACGATCAATGATCACTCTCCACTACGATCAATGATCACTCTCCACCACGATCAATGATCACTCTACACAGCGATCAATGATCACTCTCCACCATGATCAATGATCACTCTCCACTACGATCAATGATCACTCCCCACTACGATCAATGATCACACTCCACCACAATCAATGATCACTATCCACTGCGATCAATGATCACTCTCCAGTACGATCAATTATCACTCTCTAACATGATCAATGATCACTCTCCACTGCGATCATGATCACTGTCCACTACGATCAATGATCACTCTCCACCACGATCAATGATCGCACTCCACTACGATCAATGATCACTCTACACCACGATCAATGATCACTCTCCACTACGATTAATGATCACTCTCCACTACGATCAATGATCTCTCTCCACAGCAATCAATGATCACTCTCCACCACGATCAATGATCACTCTCCACTGCGATCAGTGATCACTCTCTACCACGACAATGATCATTCTCCAGTACGAACAATGATCACTCTCCACCACGATCAATGATCTCTCGCTACAGCAATCAATGATCACTCTCCACCACGATCAATGATCACTCTCCACTACGATCCATGATCACTCTCCGCTGAGATCAATGATCACTCTCCACCACAATCAATGATCGCTCTCCACTACCATCAATGATCACTCTCCAATATGATCAATGGTCACTCTCCACTGCGATCAATGATCACTCTCCACTACGATCAATGATCACTCTCCACCACGATCAATGATCGATCTCCACTACGATCAACGATCACTCTCCAACATGATAAATGATCACTCTCCACTGCGATCAATGATCACTCTCCACTACGATCAATGATCACTCTCCACTACGATCAATGATCACTCTCCTACATGATAAATTATCACTCTCCACTGCGATCAATGATCACCCTACACCATGATCAATGATCACTCTCCACTTTGATCAATGATCACTCTCCACCACAATCAGTCATCACTCTCCATCACGATCAATGATCACTCTCCACAGCGATCAGTCATCACTCTCTTTTATGATCAATGATCACTATCCACTGCGATCAATGATCACTCTCCAGTACGATCAATTATCACTCTCCAACATGATCAATGATCACTCTCCACTGCGATCATGATCACAGTCCACTACGATCAATGATCACTCTCCACAACGATCAATGATCACACTGCACTACGATCAATGATCACTCTCCACTGCGATCAATGATCACTCTCCACCAGGATCTATGATCACTCTCCACCACGATCAATGATCACACTGCACTACGATCAATGATCACTCTCCACAACGATCAATGATCACTCTCCACTACAATCAATGATCACTCTCCACAACGGTCAATGATCACTCTCTGCTACGATCAATGATCACTCTACACCACGATCAATGATCACTCTCCACTACGATCAATGATCACTCTCCACCACGATCAATGATCACTGTCCACTACGATCAATGATCACTCTCCACCACGATCAATGATCACACTCCACCACAATCAATGATCACTATCCACTGCGATCAATGATCACTCTCCAGTACGATCAATTATCACTCTCTAACATGATCAATGATCACTCTCCACTGCGATCATGATCACAGTCCACTACGATCAATGATCACTCTCCACTACAATCAATGATCACTCTCCACAACGGTCAATGATCACTCTCTGCTACGATCAATGATCACTCTACACCACGATCAATGATCACTCTCCACTACAATCAATGATCACTCTCGATCTCAATCAATGATCACTCTCCACCACGATTAATAATCACTCTCCACAGCGATCCATGATCACTCTCCACCACGATCAATGATCACACTCCACTACGATCAATGATCACTCTCCACCAGGATCTATGATCACTCACCACTGCAATCAATGATCACTCTCCACAACGGTCAATGATCACTCTCCACTACGATCAATGATCACTCTACACCACGATCAATGATCACTCTCCACTACGATCAATGATCACTCTCCACCACGATCATTGATCACTCTCCACCACGATCAATGATCACTCTCCACTGCGATCAATGATCACTCTCCACCACGATCATTGATCACTCTCCACCACGATCAATGATCACTCTCCACTGCGATCAATGATCACTCCCCACTACGACCAATGATCACTCTCCACTATGATCAATGATCACTCTCCACCACGATCATTGATCACTCTCCACCACGATCAATGATCACTCTCCGCTACGAACAATGCCAACTCTCCACCACGATCATTGATCACTCTCCACTACGAACAATGATCACTCTCCACCACGATCATTGATCACTCTCCACCACGATCAATGATCACTCTCCACTGCGATCAATGATCACTCTCCACCAGGATCTATGATCACTCACCACTGCAATCAATGATCACTCTCCACAACGGTCAATGATCACTCTCTGCTACGATCAATGATCACTCAACACCACGATCAATGATCACTCTCCACTACGATCAATGATCACTCTCGATCTCAATCAATGATCACTCTCCACCACGATTAATAATCACTCTCCACAGCGATCCATGATCACTCTCCACCACGATCAATGATCACTCTCCAACACGATCAATGACCACTCTCCACTCGGAACAATGATCACTCTCCACTACGATCAATGATCACTCTCCACTGCGATCATGATCACTTTCCGCTACGAACAATGATCACTCTCCACCACGATCATTGATCACTCTCCACTACGAACAATGATCACTCTCCACCACGATCATTGATCACTCTCCACCACGATCAATGATCACACTCCACTGCGATCAATGATCACTGTCCACCAGGATCAATGATCACTCTCCACTGCAATCAATGATCACTCTCCACCACGATCAATGATCACTCTCCGCCACGATCAATGATCACTCTCCACCGTGACCAATGATCACTCTCCACTACGATCAAGGATCTCTCTCCACCGTGATCAATGATCACTCTCCGTCACGATCAATGATCACTGTCCACCAGGATCAATGTTCACTCTCCTCTGCAATCAATGATCACTCTCCACCACGATCATTGATCACTCTCCGCCACGATCAATGATCACTCTCCACCGTGACCAATGATCACTCTCCACTACGATCAAGGATCTCTCTCCACCGTGATCAATGATCACTCTCCGTCACGATCAATGATCACTCTCCACTACGATCAATGATCACTCTCCACCACGATCAATGATCACTCTACACAGCGATCAATGATCACTCTCCACCATGATCAATGATCACTCTCCACTACGATCAATGATCACTCCCCACTACGATCAATGATCACTCTCCACTATGATCAATGATCACTCTCCACTACGATCAATGATCACTCTCCACTACGATCAATGATCACTCTGCACTACGATCAATGATCACTGTCCACCACGCTCAATGATCACTCTCCACCACAATCAATGATCACTATCCACTGCGATCAATGATCACTCTCCAGTACGATCAATTATCACTCTCCAACATGATCAATGATCACTCTCCACTGCAATCATGATCACTCTCCGCTACGAACAATGATCACTCTCCACCACGATCATTGATCACTCTCCACAACGATCAATGATCACTCTCCACTATGATCAATGATCACTCTCCACCACGATCAATGATCACTCTCCACTGCGATCAATGATCACTCTCCACTGCGATCAATGATCACTCTCCACTGCAATCAATGCTCACTCTCCACTACGATAAATAATCACTCTCCACTACGATCAATGATCACTCTCCACCACGATCAATGATCACTCTCCACCACGATCAATGATCACTGTTCACTACGATCAATGATCACTCTCCACCACGATCAATGATCACTCTCCACTGCAATCAATGATCACTCTCCACCACGATCAATGATCACTCTCCACTATGATCAATGACCACTCTCCACTAGGAACAATGATCACTCTCCACCACGATCAATGATCACTCTCCACTACGATCAATGATCACTCCCCACTACGATCAATGATCACTCTCCACTATGATCAATGATCTCGCTCCACTACGATCAATGATCACTCTCCACCACGATCAATGATCACTCTCACCACGATCAATGAACACTGTTCACCACGATCAATGATCACTCTCCACTACGATCAATGATCACTCTCAACCACGATCAATGATCACTGTCCACTACGATCAATGATCACTCTCCACCACGATCAATGATCACACTCCACCACAATCAATGATCACTATCCACTGCGATCAATGATCACTCTCCAGTACGATCAATTATCACTCTCTAACATGATCAATGATCACTCTCCACTGCGATCATGATCACTGTCCACTACGATCAATGATCACTCTCCACCACGATCAATGATCGCACTCCACTACGATCAATGATCACTCGCCACCAGGATCTATGATCACTCACCACTGCAATCAATGATCACTCTCCACAACGGTCAATGATCACTCTCTGCTACGATCAATGATCACTCTACACCACGATCAATGATCACTCTCCACTACGATTAATGATCACTCTCCACTACGATCAATGATCTCTCTCCACAGCAATCAATGATCACTCTCCACCACGATCAATGATCACTCTCCACTGCGATCAGTGATCACTCTCTACCACGACAATGATCATTCTCCAGTACGAACAATGATCACTCTCCACCACGATCAATGATCTCTCGCTACAGCAATCAATGATCACTCTCCACCACGATCAATGATCACTCTCCACTACGATCCATGATCACTCTCCGCTGAGATCAATGATCACTCTCCACCACAATCAATGATCGCTCTCCACTACCATCAATGATCACTCTCCAATATGATCAATGGTCACTCTCCGCTGCGATCAATGATCACTCTCCACTACGATCAATGATCACTCTCCACCACGATCAATGATCGATCTCCACTACGATCAATGATCACTCTCCAACATGATAAATGATCACTCTCCACTGCGATCAATGATCACTCTCCACTACGATCAATGATCACTCTCCACTACGATCAATGATCACTCTCCAACATGATAAATGATCACTCTCCACTGCGATCAATGATCACCCTACACCATGATCAATGATCACTCTCCACTTTGATCAATGATCACTCTCCACCACAATCAGTCATCACTCTCCATCACGATCAATGATCACTCTCCACAGCGATCAGTCATCACTCTCTTTTATGATCAATGATCACTATCCACTGCGATCAATGATCACTCTCCAGTACGATCAATTATCACTCTCCAACATGATCAATGATCACTCTCCACTGCGATCATGATCACAGTCCACTACGATCAATGATCACTCTCCACCACGATCAATGATCACTCTCTGCTACGATCAATGATCACTCTACACCACGATCAATGATCACTCTCCACTACGATCAATGATCACTCTCGATCTCAATCAATGATCACTCTCCACCACGATTAATAATCACTCTCCACAGCGATCCATTATCACTCTCCACCACGATCAACGATCACTCTCCAACACGATCAATGACCACTCTCCACTCGGAACAATGATCACTCTCCACTACGATCAATGATCACTCTCCACTGCGATCATGATCACTTTCCGCTACGAACAATGATCACTCTCCACCACGATCATTGATCACTCTCCACTACGAACAATGATCACTCTCCACCACGATCATTGATCACTCTCCACCACGATCAATGATCACTCTCCACTGCGATCAATGATCACTGTCCACCAGGATCAATGATCACTCTCCACTGCAATCAATGATCACTCTCCACCACAATCAATGATCACTCTCCGCCACGATCAATGATCACTCTCCACCGTGACCAATGATCACTCTCCACTACGATCAAGGATCTCTCTCCACCGTGATCAATGATCACTCTCCGTCACGATCAATGATCACTGTCCACCAGGATCAATGTTCACTCTCCTCTGCAATCAATGATCACTCTTCACCACGATCATTGATCACTCTCCGCCACGATCAATGATCACTCTCCACCGTGACCAATGATCACTCTCCACTACGATCAAGGATCTCTCTCCACCGTGATCAATGATCACTCTCCGTCACGATCAATGATCACTCTCCACTACGATCAATGATCACTCTCCACCACGATCAATGATCACTCTACACAGCGATCAATGATCACTCTCCACCATGATCAATGATCACTCTCCACTACGATCAATGATCACTCCCCACTACGACCAATGATCACTCTCCACTATGATCAATGATCACTCTCCACTACGATCAATGATCACTCTCCACTACGATCAATGATCACTCTGCACTACGATCAATGATCACTGTCCACCACGCTCAATGATCACTCTCCACCACAATCAATGATCACTATCCACTGCGATCAATGATCACTCTCCAGTACGATCAATTATCACTCTCCAACATGATCAATGATCACTCTCCACTGCAATCATGATCACTCTCCGCTACGAACAATGATCACTCTCCACCACGATCATTGATCACTCTCCACAACGATCAATGATCACTCTCCACTATGATCAATGATCACTCTCCACTACGATCAATGATCACTCTCCACTGCGATCAATGATCACTCTCCACTGCGATCAATGATCACTCTCCACTGCAATCAATGCTCATTCTCCACTACGATAAATAATCACTCTCCACTACGATCAATGATCACTCTCCACCACGATCAATGATCACTCTCCACCACAATCAATGATCACTGTTCACCACGATCAATGATCACTCTCCACTACGATCAATGATCACTCTCCACCACGATCAATGATCACTCTCCACTGCAATCAATGATCACTCTCCACCACGATCAATGATCACTCTCTACTACGATCAATGACCACTCTCCACTAGGAACAATGATCACTCTCCACCACGATCAATGATCACTCTCCGCTGAGATCAATGATCACTCTCCACTACGATAAATGATCATTCTCCACCACGATCAATGATCGATCTCCACTACGATCAATGATCACTCTCCAACATGATAAATGATCACTCTCCACTGCGATCAATGATCACTCTCCACTACGATCAATGATCACTCTCCACTACGATCAATGATCACTCTCCAACATGATAAATGATCACTCTCCACTGCGATCAATGATCACCCGACACCATGATCAATGATCACTCTCCACTTTGATCAATGATCACTCTCCACCACAATCAGTCATCACTCTCCATCACGATCAATGATCACTCTCCACAGCGATCAGTCATCACTCTCTTTTACGATCAATGATCACACTCCACTGCGATCAATAATCACTCTCCACCACGATCAATGATCAATCAGCACCACGATAAATGATCACTCTCCACTTCGATCAATGATCACTCTCGATCACAATCAATGATCACTCTCCACCACGATCAATAATCGCTCTCCACAGCGATCCATGATCACTCTCCACCACGATCAATGATCACTCTCCAACACGATCAATGATCACTCTCCACTCCGATCAATGATCACTGTCCACCAGGATCAATGATCACTCTCCACTACAATCAATGATCACTCTCCACCACGATCAATGATCACTCTCCAACACGATCAATGATCACTCTCCACTACGATCAATGATCACTGTCCACCAGGATCAATGATCACTCTCCACTGCAATCAATGATCACTCTCCACCACGATCAATGATCACTCTCCGCCACGATCAATGATCACTCTCCACCGTGACCAATGATCACTCTCCACTACGATCAAGGATCTCTCTCCACCGTGATCAATGATCACTCTCCGTCACGATCAATGATCACTCTCCACTACGATCAATGATCACTCTCCACCACGAGCAATGATCACTCTACACAGCGATCAATGATCACTCTCCACCACGATCAATGATCACTCTCCACTACGATCAATGATCGCTCCCCACTACGATCAATGATCACTCTCCACTATGATCAATGATCACTCACCACTACGATCAATGATCACTCTCCACTACGATCAATGATCACTCTCCACTGCGATCAATGATCACTCTCCACTACGATCAATGATCACTCTCCACTACGATCAATGATCACTCTCCACTACGATCAATGATCACTCTCCACTATGATCAATGATCACTCTCCACCATGATCAATGATCACTCTCCACTACGATCAATGATCACTCTGCACTACGATCAATGATCACTCTCCACTACGATCAATGATCACTCTGCACTACGATCAATGATCACTCTCCACTACGATCAATGATCACTCTCCACTATGATCAATGATCACTCTCCACTACGATCAATGATCACTCTCCACTACGATCAATGATCACTCTCCACTAAGATCAATGATCACTCTCCACTACGATCAATGGTCACTCTCCACTACGATCAATGATCACTCTACACAGCGATCAATGATCACTCTCCACCATGATCAATGATCACTCTCCACTACGATCAATGATCACTCCCCACTACGACCAATGATCACTCTCCACTATGATCAATGATCACTCTCCACTACGATCAATGATCACTCTCCACTACGATCAATGATCACTCTGCACTACGATCAATGATCACTGTCCACCACGCTCAATGATCACTCTCCACCACAATCAATGATCACTATCCACTGCGATCAATGATCACTCTCCAGTACGATCAATTATCACTCTCCAACATGATCAATGATCACTCTCCACTGCAATCATGATCACTCTCCGCTACGAACAATGATCACTCTCCACCACGATCATTGATCACTCTCCACAACGATCAATGATCACTCTCCACTATGATCAATGATCACTCTCCACTACGATCAATGATCACTCTCCACTGCGATCAATGATCACTCTCCACTGCGATCAATGATCACTCTCCACTGCAATCAATGCTCATTCTCCACTACGATAAATAATCACTCTCCACTACGATCAATGATCACTCTCCACCACGATCAATGATCACTCTCCACCACAATCAATGATCACTGTTCACCACGATCAATGATCACTCTCCACTACGATCAATGATCACTCTCCACCACGATCAATGATCACTCTCCAATGCAATCAATGATCACTCTCCACCACGATCAATGATCACTCTCTACTACGATCAATGACCACTCTCCACTAGGAACAATGATCACTCTCCACCACGATCAATGATCACTCTCCGCTGAGATCAATGATCACTCTCCACTACGATAAATGATCATTCTCCACCACGATCAATGATCGATCTCCACTACGATCAATGATCACTCTCCAACATGATAAATGATCACTCTCCACTGCGATCAATGATCACTCTCCACTACGATCAATGATCACTCTCCACTACGATCAATGATCACTCTCCAACATGATAAATGATCACTCTCCACTGCGATCAATGATCACCCGACACCATGATCAATGATCACTCTCCACTTTGATCAATGATCACTCTCCACCACAATCAGTCATCACTCTCCATCACGATCAATGATCACTCTCCACAGCGATCAGTCATCACTCTCTTTTACGATCAATGATCACACTCCACTGCGATCAATAATCACTCTCCACCACGATCAATGATCAATCAGCACCACGATAAATGATCACTCTCCACTTCGATCAATGATCACTCTCGATCACAATCAATGATCACTCTCCACCACGATCAATAATCGCTCTCCACAGCGATCCATGATCACTCTCCACCACGATCAATGATCACTCTCCAACACGATCAATGATCACTCTCCACTCCGATCAATGATCACTGTCCACCAGGATCAATGATCACTCTCCACTACAATCAATGATCACTCTCCACCACGATCAATGATCACTCTCCAACACGATCAATGATCACTCTCCACTACGATCAATGATCACTGTCCACCAGGATCAATGATCACTCTCCACTGCAATCAATGATCACTCTCCACCACGATCAATGATCACTCTCCGCCACGATCAATGATCACTCTCCACCGTGACCAATGATCACTCTCCACTACGATCAAGGATCTCTCTCCACCGTGATCAATGATCACTCTCCGTCACGATCAATGATCACTCTCCACTACGATCAATGATCACTCTCCACCACGAGCAATGATCACTCTACACAGCGATCAATGATCACTCTCCACCACGATCAATGATCACTCTCCACTACGATCAATGATCGCTCCCCACTACGATCAATGATCACTCTCCACTATGATCAATGATCACTCACCACTACGATCAATGATCACTCTCCACTACGATCAATGATCACTCTCCACTGCGATCAATGATCACTCTCCACTACGATCAATGATCACTCTCCACTACGATCAATGATCACTCTCCACTACGATCAATGATCACTCTCCACTATGATCAATGATCACTCTCCACCATGATCAATGATCACTCTCCACTACGATCAATGATCACTCTGCACTACGATCAATGATCACTCTCCACTACGATCAATGATCACTCTGCACTACGATCAATGATCACTCTCCACTACGATCAATGATCACTCTCCACTATGATCAATGATCACTCTCCACTACGATCAATGATCACTCTCCACTACGATCAATGATCACTCTCCACTAAGATCAATGATCAGTCTCCACTACGATCAATGGTCACTCTCCACTACGATCAATGATCACTCTCCACTACGATCAATGATCACCTCCACTACGATCAATGATCACTCTCCACTACGATCAATGATCACTCTCCACTACGATCAATGATCACTCTCCACTACGATCAATGATCACTCTCCACTACGATCAATGATCACTCTCCACTATGATCAATGATCACTCTCCACTACGATCAATGATCACTCTCCACTACGATCAATGATCACTCTGCACTACGATCAATGATCACTGTCCACCACGCTCAATGATCACTCTCCACCACAATCAATGATCACTATCCACTGCGATCAATGATCACTCTCCAGTGCGATCAATTATCACTCTCCAACTTGATCAATGATCACTCTCCACTGCGATCATGATCACTCTCCGCTACGAACAATGATCACTCTCCACCAGGATCATTGATCACTCTCCACAACGATCAATGATCACTCTCCACTATGATCAATGATCACTCTCCACCACGATCAATGATCACTCTCCACTGCGATCAATGATCACTCTCCACTGCGATCAATGATCACTCTCCACTGCAATCAATGCTCACTCTCCACTACGATAAATGATCACTCTCCACTACGATCAATGATCACTCTCCACCACGATCAATGATCACTCTCCACCATGATCAATGATCACTGTTCACCACGATCAATGATCACTCTCCACTACGATCAATGATCACTCTCCACCACGATCAATGATCACTCTCCACTGCAATCAATGATCACTCTCCACCACGATCAACGATCACTCTCCACTACGATCAATGATCACTCTCCATTAGGAACAATGATCACTCTCCACCATGATCAATGATCACTCTCCACTACGATCAATGATCACTCCCCACCACGATCAATGATCACTCTCCACTATGATCAATGATCTCGCTCCACTGCGATCAATGATCACTCTCCACCACGATCAATGATCACTCTCCACCACAATCAATGAACACTGTTCACCACGATCAATGATCACTCTCCACTACGATCAATGATCACTCTCAACCACGATCAATGATCACTGTCCACCACGCTCAATGATCACTCTCCACTGCGATCAATAATCACTCCCCACTACGATCAATGATCACTGTCCACCACGCTCAATGATCACTCTCCACTGCGATCAATAATCACTGTCCACTACGATCAATGATCACTCTCCACCACGATCAATGATCACACTCCACCACAATCAATGATCACTATCCACTGCGATCAATGATCACTCTCCAGTACGATCAATTATCACTCTCCAACATGATCAATGATCACTCTTCACTGCGATCATGATCACTCTCCGCTACGAACAATGATCACTCTCCACCACGATCATTGATCACTCTCCACTACGATCAATGATCACTCTCCACTATGATCAATGATCACTCTCCACCACGATCAATGATCACTCTCCACTACGAACAATGATCACTCTCCACTGCGATCAATGATCACTCTCCACTGCGATCAATGATCACTCTCCACTGCAATCAATGCTCACTCTCCACTACGATAAATAATCACTCTCCACTACGATCAATGATCACTCTCCACCACGATCAATGATCACTCTCCACCACGATCAATGATCACTGTTCACCACGATCAATGATCACTCTCCACTACGATCAATGATCACTCTCCACCACGATCAATGATCACTCTCCACTGCAATCAATGATCACTCTTCACCACGATCAATGATCACTCTCCACTACGATCAATGACCACTCTCCACTAGGAACAATGATCACTCTCCACCACGATCAATGATCACTCTCCACTACGATCAATGATCACTCCCCACAACGATCAATGATCACTCTCCACTATGATCAATGATCTCGCTCCACAACGATCAATGATCACTCTCCACCACGATCAATGATCACTCTCCACCACGATCAATGAACACTGTTCACCACGATCAATGATCACTCTCCACTACGATCAATGATCACTCTCAACCACGATCAATGATCACTGTCCACTACGATCAATGATCACTCTCCACCACGATCAATGATCACACTCCACCACAATCAATGATCACTATCCACTGCGCTCAATGATCACTCTCCAGTACGATCAATTATCACTCTCCAACGTGATCAATGATCACTCTCCACTGCGATCATGATCACTGTCCACTACGATCAATGATCACTCTCCACCACGATCAATGATCACACTCCACTACGATCAATGATCACTCTCCACCAGGATCTATGATCACTCACCACTGCAATCAATGATCACTCTCCACAACGGTCAATGATCACTCTCTGCTACGATCAATGATCACTCTACACCACGATCAATGATCACTCTCCACTACGATTAATGATCACTCTCCACTACGATCAATGATCTCTCTCCACAGCAATCAATGATCACTCTCCACCACGATCAATGATCACTCTCCACTGCGATCAGTGATCACTCTCTACCACGACAATGATCATTCTCCAGTACGAACAATGATCACTCTCCACCACGATCAATGATCTCTCGCTACAGCAATCAATGATCACTCTCCACCACGATCAATGATCACTCTCCACTACGATCCATGATCACTCTCCGCTGAGATCAATGATCACTCTCCACCACAATCAATGATCGCTCTCCACTACCATCAATGATCACTCTCCAATATGATCAATGGTCACTCTCCGCTGCGATCAATGATCACTCTCCACTACGATAAATGATCACTCTCCACCACGATCAATGATCGATCTCCACTACGATCAATGATCACTCTCCAACATGATAAATGATCACTCTCCACTGCGATCAATGATCACTCTCCACTACGATCAATGATCACTCTCCACTACGATCAATGATCACTCTCCAACATGATAAATGATCACTCTCCACTGCGATCAATGATCACCCTACACCATGATCAATGATCACTCTCCACTTTGATCAATGATCACTCTCCACCACAATCAGTCATCACTCTCCATCACGATCAATGATCACTCTCCACAGCGATCAGTCATCACTCTCTTTTACGATCAATGATCACACTCCACTGCGATCAATAATCACTCTCCACCACAATCAATGATCACTCTCCACCACGATCAATAATCGCTCTCCACAGCGATCCATGATCACTCTCCACCACGATCAATGATCACTCTCCAACACGATCAATGATCACTCTCCACTGCGATCAATGATCACTCTCCACCAGGATCAATGATCACTCTCCACTGCAATCAATGATCACTCTCCACAACGATCAATGATCACTCTCCAACACGATCAATGATCACTCTCCACTACGATCAATGATCACTGTCCACCAGGATCAATGATCACTCTCCACTGCAATCAGTGATCACTCTCCACCACGATCAATGATCACTCTCCGCCACGATCAATGATCACTCTCCACCGTGACCAATGATCACTCTCCACTACGATCAAGGATCTCTCTCCACCGTAATCAATGATCACTCTCCGTCACGATCAATGATCACTCTCCACTACGATCAATGATCACTCTCCACCACGATCAATGATCACTCTACACAGCGATCAATGATCACTCTCCACCATGATCAATGATCACTCTCCACTACGATCAATGATCGCTCCCCACTACGATCAATGATCACTCTCCACTATGATCAATGATCACTCTCCACTACGCTCAATGATCACTGTCCACCACGCTCAATGATCACTCTCCACCACAATCAATGATCACTATCCACTGCGATCAATGATCACTCTCCAGTACGATCAATTATCACTCTCCAACTTGATCAATGATCACTCTCCACTGCGATCATGATCACTCTCCACTACGAACAATGATCACTCTCCACTATGATCACTGATCACTCTCCACCACGATCAATGATCACTCTCCACTGCGATCAATGATCACTCTCCACTGCGATCAATGATCACTCTCCACTGCAATCAATGCTCACTCTCCACTACGATAAATGATCACTCTCCACTACGATCAATGATCACTCTCCACCACGATCAATGATCACTCTCCACCATGATCAATTATCACTGTTCACCACGATCAATGATCACTCTCCACTACGATCAATGATCACACTCCACCACGATCAATGATCACTCTCCACTACAATCACTGATCACTCTCCACCACGATCAATGATCACTCTCCACTACGATCAATGACCACTCTCCATTAGGAACAATGATCACTCTCCACCACGATCAATGATCCCTCTCCACTACGATCAATGATCACTCTCCACCACGATCAATGATCACTCTCCACCACGATCAATGAACACTGTTCACTACGATCAATGATCACTCTCCACTACGATCAATGATCACTCTCAACCACGATCAATGATCACTGTCCACCACGCTCAATGATCACTCTCCACTGCGCTCAATAATCACTCCCCACTACGATCAATGATCACTGTCCACCACGCTCAATGACCACTCTCCACTGCGATCAATAATCACTGTCCACTACGATCAATGATCACTCTCCACCACGATCAATGATCACACTCCACCACAATCAATGATCACTATCCACTGCGATCAATGATCACTCTCCAGTACGATCAATTATCACTCTCCAACATGATCAATGATCACTCTCCACTGCGATCATGATCACTCTCCGCTACGAACAATGATCACTCTCCACCACGATCATTGATCACTCTCCACTACGATCAATGATCACTCTCCACTATGATCAATGATCACTCTCCACCACGATCAATGATCACTCTCCACTGCGATCAATGATCACTCTCCACTACGATCAATGACCACTCTCCACTCGGAACAATGATCACTCTCCACTACGATCAATGATCACTCTCCACTGCGATCATGATCACTCTCCGCTACGAACAATGATCACTCTCCACCATGATCATGGATCACTCTCCACTACGAACAATGATCACTCTCCACCACGATCATTGATCACTCTCCACCACGATCAATGATCACTCTCCACTGCGATCAATGATCACTCTCCACTACGATCAATGATCACTCTCAACTGCAATCAATGCTCACTCTCCACTCCGATAAATGATCACTCTCCACTACGATCAATGATCACTCGCCACCACGATCAATGGTCACTCTCCACTACGATCAATGATCACTCTCCACCACGATCAATGATCACTCTCCACTACGATCAATGACCACTCTCCACTCGGAACAATGATCACTCTCCACTACGATCAATGATCACTCTCCACCACGTTCAATGATCACTCTCCACCACGATCAATGATCACTGTTCACCACGATCAATGATCACTCTCCACTATGATCAATGATCACTCTCCACCACGATCAATGATAACTCTCCACTGCAATCAATGATCACTCTCCACCACGATCAATGATCACTCTCCACTACGATCAATGACCACTCTCCACTAGGAACAATGATCACTCTCCACTGCGATCAATGATCACTCTCCACCACGATCAATGATCACTCTCCACCACGATCAATGATCATTCTCCATCACGATCATTGATCACTCTCCACTACGATCAATGATGACTCTCCACTACGATCAATGATCTCTTTCGACAGCAATCAATGATCACTCTCCACTACGATCAATGATTACTCTCCACTACGATCAGTGTTCACTATCCACTGCGACAATCATCACTCTCCACTATGAACAATGACCACACTGTGCTGCGATGAATGATCACTCTCCACCACGATCAATGATCACTCTCCATCACGATCATTGATCACTCTCCACTACGATCAATGATCACTCTCCACTGCAATCAATGCTCACTCTCCACCACGATCAATGATCACTCTCCACTGCAATCAATGATCACTCTCCACCACGATCAATGATCACTCTCCGCCACGATCAATGATCACTCTCCACCGTGACCAATGATCACTCTCCACTACGATCAAGGATCTCTCTCCACCGTGATCAATGATCACTCTCCGTCACGATCAATGATCACTGTCCACCAGGATCAATGTTCACTCTCCTCTGCAATCAATGATCACTCTCCACCACGATCATTGATCACTCTCCGCCACGATCAATGATCACTGTCCACCGTGACCAATGATCACTCTCCACTACGATCAAGGATCTCTCTCCACCGTGATCAATGATCACTCTCCGTCACGATCAATGATCACTCTCCACTACGATCAATGATCACTCTCCACCACGATCAATGATCACTCTACACAGCGATCAATGATCACTCTCCACCATGATCAATGATCACTCTCCACTACGATCAATGATCACTCCCCACTACGATCAATGATCACTCTCCACTATGATCAATGATCACTCTCCACTACGATCAATGATCACTCTCCACTACGATCAATGATCACTCTGCACTACGATCAATGATCACTGTCCACCACGCTCAATGATCACTCTCCACCACAATCAATGATCACTATCCACTGCGATCAATGATCACTCTCCAGTACGATCAATTATCACTCTCCAACATGATCAATGATCACTCTCCACTGCAATCATGATCACTCTCCGCTACGAACAATGATCACTCTCCACCACGATCATTGATCACTCTCCACAACGATCAATGATCACTCTCCACTATGATCAATGATCACTCTCCACCACGATCAATGATCACTCTCCACTGCGATCAATGATCACTCTCCACTGCGATCAATGATCACTCTCCAATGCAATCAATGCTCACTCTCCACTACGATAAATAATCACTCTCCACTACGATCAATGATCACTCTCCACCACGATCAATGATCACTCTCCACCACGATCAATGATCACTGTTCACTACGATCAATGATCACTCTCCACCACGATCAATGATCACTCTCCACTGCAATCAATGATCACTCTCCACCACGATCAATGATCACTCTCCACTACGATCAATGACCACTCTCCACTAGGAACAATGATCACTCTCCACCACGATCAATGATCACTCTCCACTACGATCAATGATCACTCCCCACTACGATCAATGATCACTCTCCACTATGATCAATAATCTCGCTCCACTACGATCAATGATCACTCTCCACCACGATCAATGATCACTCTCACCACGATCAATGAACACTGTTCACCACGATCAATGATCACTCTCCACTACGATCAATGATCACTCTCAACCACGATCAATGATCACTGTCCACTACGATCAATGATCACTCTCCACCACGATCAATGATCACACTCCACCACAATCAATGATCACTATCCACTGCGATCAATGATCACTCTCCAGTACGATCAATTATCACTCTCTAACATGATCAATGATCACTCTCCACTGCGATCATGATCACTGTCCACTACGATCAATGATCACTCTCCACCACGATCAATGATCGCACTCCACTACGATCAATGATCACTCGCCACCAGGATCTATGATCACTCACCACTGCAATCAATGATCACTCTCCACGACGGTCAATGATCACTCTCTGCTACGATCAATGATCACTCTACACCACGATCAATGATCACTCTCCACTACGATTAATGATCACTCTCCACTACGATCAATGATCTCTCTCCACAGCAATCAATGATCACTCTCCACCACGATCAATGATCACTCTCCACTGCGATCAGTGATCACTCTCTACCACGACAATGATCATTCTCCAGTACGAACAATGATCACTCTCCACCACGATCAATGATCTCTCGCTACAGCAATCAATGATCACTCTCCACCACGATCAATGATCACTCTCCACTACGATCCATGATCACTCTCCGCTGAGATCAATGATCACTCTCCACCACAATCAATGATCGCTCTCCACTACCATCAATGATCACTCTCCAATATGATCAATGGTCACTCTCCGCTGCGATCAATGATCACTCTCCACTACGATCAATGATCACGCTCCACCACGATCAATGATCGATCTCCACTACGATCAATGATCACTCTCCAACATGATAAATGATCACTCTCCACTGCGATCAATCATCACTCTCCACTACGATCAATGATCACTCTCCACTACGATCAATGATCACTCTCCAACATGATAAATGATCACTCTCCACTGCGATCAATGATCACCCTACACCATGATCAATGATCACTCTCCACTTTGATCAATGATCACTCTCCACCACAATCAGTCATCACTCTCCATCACGATCAATGATCACTCTCCACAGCGATCAGTCATCACTCTCTTTTATGATCAATGATCACTATCCACTGCGATCAATGATCACTCTCCAGTACGATCAATTATCACTCTCCAACATGATCAATGATCACTCTCCACTGCGATCATGATCACAGTCCACTACGATCAATGATCACTCTCCACCACGATCAATGATCACACTCCAGTACGATCAATGAACACTCTCCACCAGGATCTATGATCACTCACCACTGCAATCAATGATCACTCTCCACAACGGTCAATGATCACTCTCTGCTACGATCAATGATCACTCTACACCACGATCAATGATCACTCTCCACTACGATCAATGATCACTCTCGATCTCAATCAATGATCACTCTCCACCACGATTAATAATCACTCTCCACAGCGATCCATTATCACTCTCCACCACGATCAATGATCACTCTCCAACACGATCAATGACCACTCTCCACTCGGAACAATGATCACTCTCCACTACGATCAATGATCACTCTCCACTGCGATCATGATCACTTTCCGCTACGAACAATGATCACTCTCCACCACGATCATTGATCACTCTCCACTACGAACAATGATCACTCTCCACCACGATCATTGATCACTCTCCACCACGATCAATGATCACTCTCCACTGCGATCAATGATCACTGTCCACCAGGATCAATGATCACTCTCCACTGCAATCAATGATCACTCTCCACCACAATCAATGATCACTCTCCGCCACGATCAATGATCACTCTCCACCGTGACCAATGATCACTCTCCACTACGATCAAGGATCTCTCTCCACCGTGATCAATGATCACTCTCCGTCACGATCAATGATCACTGTCCACCAGGATCAATGTTCACTCTCCTCTGCAATCAATGATCACTCTCCACCACGATCATTGATCACTCTCCGCCACGATCAATGATCACTCTCCACCGTGACCAATGATCACTCTCCACTACGATCAAGGATCTCTCTCCACCGTGATCAATGATCACTCTCCGTCACGATCAATGATCACTCTCCACTACGATCAATGATCACTCTCCACCACGATCAATGATCACTCTACACAGCGATCAATGATCACTCTCCACCATGATCAATGATCACTCTCCACTACGACCAATGATCACTCTCCACTATGATCAATGATCACTCTCCACTACGATCAATGATCACTCCCCACTACGATCAATGATCACTCTGCACTACGATCAATGATCACTGTCCACCACGCTCAATGATCACTCTCCACCACAATCAATGATCACTATCCACTGCGATCAATGATCACTCTCCAGTACGATCAATTATCACTCTCCAACATGATCAATGATCACTCTCCACTGCAATCATGATCACTCTCCGCTACGAACAATGATCACTCTCCACCACGATCATTGATCACTCTCCACAACGATCAATGATCACTCTCCACTATGATCAATGATCACTCTCCACTACGATCAATGATCACTCTCCACTGCGATCAATGATCACTCTCCACTGCGATCAATGATCACTCTCCACTGCAATCAATGCTCATTCTCCACTACGATAAATAATCACTCTCCACTACGATCAATGATCACTCTCCACCACGATCAATGATCACTCTCCACCACGATCAATGATCACTCTCCACCACGATCAATGATCACTCTCCACTACGATCAATGATCACTCTCCACCACGATCAATGATCACTCTCCACTGCAATCAATGATCACTCTCCATCACGATCAATGATCACTCTCTACTACGATCAATGACCACTCTCCACTAGGAACAATGATCACTCTCCACCACGATCAATGATCACTCTCCGCTGAGATCAATGATCACTCTCCACTACGATAAATGATCACTCTCCACCACGATCAATGATCGATCTCCACTACGATCAATGATCACTCTCCAACATGATAAATGATCACTCTCCACTGCGATCAATGATCACTCTCCACTACGATCAATGATCACTCTCCAACATGATAAATGATCACTCTCCACTGCGATCAATGATCACCCGACACCATGATCAATGATCACTCTCCACTTTGATCAATGATCACTCTCCACCACAATCAGTAATCACTCTCCATCACGATCAATGATCACTCTCCACACCGATCAGTCATCACTCTCTTTTACGATCAATGATCACACTCCACTGCGATCAATAATCACTCTCCACCACGATCAATGATCACTCAGCACCACGATAAATGATCACTCTCCACTTCGATCAATGATCACTCTCGATCACAATCAATGATCACTCTCCACCACGATCAATAATCGCTCTCCACAGCGATCCATGATCACTCTCCACCACGATCAATGATCACTCTCCAACACGATCAATGATCACTCTCCACTCCGATCAATGATCACTGTCCACCAGGATCAATGATCACTCTCCACTGCAATCAATGATCACTCTCCACAACGATCAATGATCACTCTCCAACACGATCAATGATCACTCTCCACTACGATCAATGATCACTGTCCACCAGGATCAATGATCACTCTCCACTGCAATCAATGATCACTCTCCACCACGATCAATGATCACTCTCCGCCACGATCAATGATCACTCTCCACCGTGACCAATGATCACTCTCCACTACGATCAAGGATCTCTCTCCACCGTGATCAATGATCACTCTCCGTCACGATCATTGATCACTCTCCACTACGATCAATGATCACTCTCCACCACGAGCAATGATCACTCTACACAGCGATCAATGATCACTCTCCACCATGATCAATGATCACTCTCCACTACGATCAATGATCGCTCCCCACTACGATCAATGATCACTCTCCACTATGATCAATGATCACTCTCCACTACGATCAATGATCACTCTCCACTACGATCAATGATCACTCTGCACTACGATCAATGATCACTGTCCACCACGCTCAATGATCACTCTCCACCACAATCAATGATCACTATCCACTGCGATCAATGTTCACTCTCCAGTGCGATCAATTATCACTCTCCAACTTGATCAATGATCACTCTCCACCACGATCAATGATCACTCTCCAACACGATCAATGATCACTCTCCACTCCGATCAATGATCACTGTCCACCAGGATCAATGATCACTCTCCACTGCAATCAATGATCACTCTCCACTATGATCAATGATCACTCTCCACCACGATCAATGATCACTCTCCACTGCGATCAATGATCACTCTCCACCACGATCAATGATCACTCTCCACTGCAATCAATGATCACTCTCCACTGCGATCAATGATCACTCTCCACTGCAATCAATGCTCACTCTCCACTACGATAAATGATCACTCTCCACTACGATCAATGATCACTCTCCACCACGATCAATGATCACTCTCCACCATGATCAATGATCACTGTTCACCACGATCAATGATCACTCTCCACTACGATCAATGATCACTCTCCACCACGATCAATGATCACTCTGCACTGCAATCAATGATCACTCTCCACCACGATCAACGATCACTCTCCACTACGATCAATGACCACTCTCCATTAGGAACAATGATCACTCTCCACCACGATCAATGATCCCTCTCCACTACGATCAATGATCACTCCCCACCACGATCAATGATCACTCTCCACTATGATCAATGATCTCGCTCCACTGCGATCAATGATCACTCTCCGCCACGATCAATGATCACTCTCCACCACAATCAATGAACACTGTTCACCACGATCAATGATCACTCTCCACTACGATCAATGATCACTCTCAACCACGATCAATGATCACTGTCCACCACGCTCAATGATCACTCTCCACTGCGATCAATAATCACTCCCCACTACGATCAATGATCACTGTCCACCACGCTCAATGATCACTCTCCACTGCGATCAATAATCACTGTCCACTACGATCAATGATCACTCTCCACCACGATCAATGATCACACTCCACCACAATCAATGATCACTATCCACTGCGATTAGTGATCACTCTCCAGTACGATCAATTATCACTCTCCAACATGATCAATGATCACTCTTCACTGCGATCATGATCACTCTCCGCTACGAACAATGATCACTCTCCACCACGATCATTGATCACTCTCCACTACGATCAATGATCACTCTCCACTATGATCAATGATCACTCTCCACCACGATCAATGATCACTCTCCACTACGATCAATGATCACTCTCCACTGCGATCAATGATCACTCTCCACTGCGATCAATGATCACTCTCCACTGCAATCAATGCTCACTCTCCACTACGATAAATAATCACTCTCCACTACGATCAATGATCACTCTCCACCACGATCAATGATCACTCTCCACCACGATCAATGATCACTGTTCACCACGATCAATGATCACTCTCCACTACGATCAATGATCACTCTCCACCACCATCAATGATCACTCTCCACTGCTATCAATGATCACTCTTCACCACGATCAATGATCACTCTCCACTACGATCAATGACCACTCTCCACTAGGAACAATGATCACTCTCCACCACGATCAATGATCACTCTCCACTACGATCAATGATCACTCCCCACTACGATCAATGATCACTCTCCACTATGATCAATGATCTCGCTCCACAACGATCAATGATCACTCTCCACCACGATCAATGATCACTCTCCACCACGATCAATGAACACTGTTCACCACGATCAATGATCACTCTCCACTACGATCAATGATCACTCTCAACCACGATCAATGATCACTGTCCACTACGATCAATGATCACTCTCCACCACGATCAATGATCACACTCCACCACAATCAATGATCACTATCCACTGCGCTCAATGATCACTCTCCAGTACGATCTATTATCACTCTCCAACATGATCAATGATCACTCTCCACTGCGATCATGATCACTGTCCACTACGATCAATGATCACTCTCCACCACGATCAATGATCACACTCCACTACGATCAATGATCACTCTCCACCAGGATCTATGATCACTCACCACTGCAATCAATGATCACTCTCCACAACGGTCAATGATCACTCTCTGCTACGATCAATGATCACTCGACACCACGATCAATGATCACTCTCCACTACGATTAATGATCACTCTCCACTACGATCAATGATCTCTCTCCACAGCAATCAATGATCACTCTCCACCACGATCAATGATCACTCTCCACTGCGATCAGTGATCACTCTCTACCACGACAATGATAATTCTCCAGTACGAACAATGATCACTCTCCACCACGATCAATGATCTCTCGCTACAGCAATCAATGATCACTCTCCACCACGATCAATGATCACTCTCCACTACGATCCATGATCACTCTCCGCTGAGATCAATGATCACTCTCCACCACAATCAATGATCGCTCTCCACTACCATCAATGATCACTCTCCACCACGATCAATGATCACTCTCCACTACGATCCATGGTCACTCTCCGCTGCGATCAATGATCACTCTCCACTACGATAAATGATCACTCTCCACCACGATCAATGATCGATCTCCACTACGATCAATGATCACTCTCCAACATGATAAATGATCACTCTCCACTGCGATCAATGATCACTCTCCACTACGATCAATGATCACTCTCCACTACGATCAATGATCACTCTCCAACATGATAAATGATCACTCTCCACTGCGATCAATGATCACCCTACACCATGATCAATGATCACTCTCCACTTTGATCAATGATCACTCTCCACCACAATCAGTCATCACTCTCCATCACGATCAATGATCACTCTCCACAGCGATCAGTCATCACTCTCTTTTACGATCAATGATCACACTCCACTGCGATCAATAATCACTCTCCACCACGCTCAATGATCACTCTCCACCACAATCAATGATCACTATCCACTGCGATCAATGATCACTCTCCAGTACGATCAATTATCACTCTCCAACTTGATCAATGATCACTCTCCACTGCGATCATGATCACTCTCCACTACGAACAATGATCACTCTCCACCAGGATCATTGATCACTCTCCACAACGATCAATGATCACTCTCCACTATGATCACTGATCACTCTCCACCACGATCAATGATCACTCTCCACTGCGATCAATGATCACTCTCCACTGCGATCAATGATCACTCTCCACTGCAATCAATGCTCACTCTCCACTACGATAAATGATCACTCTCCACTACGATCAATGATCACTCTCCACCACGATCAATGATCACTCTCCACCATGATCAATTATCACTGTTCACCACGATCAATGATCACTCTCCACTACGATCAATGATCACTCTCCACCACGATCAATGATCACTCTCCACTGCAATCAATGATCACTCTCCACCACGATCAATGATCACTCTCCACTACGATCAATGACCACTCTCCATTCGGAACAATGATCACTCTCCACCACGATCAATGATCCCTCTCCACTACGATCAATGATCACTCCCCACCACGATCAATGATCACTCTCCACTATGATCAATGATCTCGCTCCACTGCGATCAATGATCACTCTCCACCACGATCAATGATCACTCTCCACCACGATCAATGAACACTGTTCACTACGATCAATGATCACTCTCCACTACGATCAATGATCACTCTCAACCACGATCAATGATCACTGTCCACCACGCTCAATGATCACTCTCCACTGCGCTCAATAATCACTCCCCACTACGATCAATGATCACTGTCCACCACGCTCAATGATCACTCTCCAGTACGATCAATTATCACTCTCCAACTTGATCAATGATCACTCTCCACTGCGATCATGATCACTCTCCACTACGAACAATGATCACTCTCCACCAGGATCATTGATCACTCTCCACAACGATCAATGATCACTCTCCACTATGATCACTGATCACTCTCCACCACGATCAATGATCACTCTCCACTGCGATCAATGATCACTCTCCACTGCGATCAATGATCACTCTCCACTGCAATCAATGCTCACTCTCCACTACGATAAATGATCACTCTCCACTACGATCAATGATCACTCTCCACCACGATCAATGATCACTCTCCACCATGATCAATTATCACTGTTCACCACGATCAATGATCACTCTCCACTACGATCAATGATCACTCTCCACCACGATCAATGATCACTCTCCACTGCAATCAATGATCACTCTCCACCACGATCAATGATCACTCTCCACTACGATCAATGACCACTCTCCATTCGGAACAATGATCACTCTCCACCACGATCAATGATCCCTCTCCACTACGATCAATGATCACTCCCCACCACGATCAATGATCACTCTCCACTATGATCAATGATCTCGCTCCACTGCGATCAATGATCACTCTCCACCACGATCAATGATCACTCTCCACCACGATCAATGAACACTGTTCACTACGGTCAATGATCACTCTCCACTACGATCAATGATCACTCTCAACCACGATCAATGATCACTGTCCACCACGCTCAATGATCACTCTCCACTGCGCTCAATAATCACTCCCCACTACGATCAATGATCACTGTCCACCACGCTCAATGATCACTCTCCACTGCGATCAATAATCACTGTCCACTACGATCAATGATCACTCTCCACCACGATCAATGATCACACTCCACCACAATCAATGATCACTATCCACTGCGATCAATGATCACTCTCCAGTACGATCAATTATCACTCTCCAACATGATCAATGATCACTCTCCACTGCGATCATGATCACTCTCCGCTACGAACAATGATCACTCTCCACCACGATCATTGATCACTCTCCACTACGATCAATGATCACTCTCCACTATGATCAATGATCACTCTCCACCACGATCAATGATCACTCTCCACTGCGATCAATGATCACTCTCCACTACGATCAATGACCACTCTCCACTCGGAACAATGATCACTCTCCACTACGATCAATGATCACTCTCCACTGCGATCATGATCACTCTCCGCTACGAACAATGATCACTCTCCACCATGATCATTGATCACTCTCCACTACGAACAATGATCACTCTCCACCACGATCATTGATCACTCTCCACCACGATCAATGATCACTCTCCACTGCGATCAATGATCACTCTCCACTACGATCAATGATCACTCTCAACTGCAATCAATGCTCACTCTCCACTCCGATAAATGATCACTCTCCACTACGATCAATGATCACTCGCCACCACGATCAATGGTCACTCTCCACTACGATCAATGATCACTCTCCACCACGATCAATGATCACTCTCCACTACGATCAATGACCACTCTCCACTCGGAACAATGATCACTCTCCACTACGATCAATGATCACTCTCCACCACGTTCAATGATCACTCTCCACCACGATCAATGATCACTGTTCACCACGATCAATGATCACTCTCCACTATGATCAATGATCACTCTCCACCACGATCAATGATCACTCTCCACTGCAATCAATGATCACTCTCAACCACGATCAATGATCACTCTCCACTACGATCAATGACCACTCTCCACTAGGAACAATGATCACTCTCCACTGCGATCAATGATCACTCTCCACCACGATCAATGATCACTCTCCACCACGATCAATGATCATTCTCCATCACGATCATTGATCACTCTCCACTACGATCAATGATGACTCTCCACTACGATCAATGATCTCTTTCGACAGCAATCAATGATCACTCTCCACTACGATCAATGATTACTCTCCACTACGATCAGTGTTCACTATCCACTGCGACAATCATCACTCTCCACTATGAACAATGACCACCCTGTGCTGCGATGAATGATCACTCTCCACCACGATCAATGATCACTCTCCATCACGATCATTGATCACTCTCCACTACGATCAATGATCACTCTCCACTGCAATCAATGCTCACTCTCCACCACGATCAATGATCACTCTCCACCACGATCAATGATCACTCTCCACAACGATCAATGATCACTCTCCACTATGATCAATGCTCACTCTCCACCACGATCAATGATCACTCTCCACAACGATCAATGATCACTCTCCACTACGATCAATGATCACTCTCCAATACGATCAATGATCACTCTCCAATACGATCATTGATCACTCTCCAATACGATCAATGATCACTCTCCAATACGATCAATGATCACTCTCCACTGCAATCAATGATCACTCTCCACCACGATCAATGATCACTCTCCACTACGATCAATGATCACTCTCCACCACGATCAATGATCACTCTCCACCACGATCAATGATCACTCTCCACTACAATCAATGATCACTCTCCACCACGATCAATGATCACTCTCCACTACGATCAATGGTCACTCTCCACTACAATCAATGATCACTCTCCACCACGATCAATGATCACTCTCCACTACGATCAATGATCACTCTCCACCACGATCAATGATCGCTCTCCACTACAATCAATGATCACTCTCCACCACGATCAATGATCACTCTCCACTACGATCACTCCCCCCCCCCCCCCCCCACCACCACAGGGACCCCTGTAATAGGGAATAGGGGATGCCCCGCAGGGACCACTATAATAATGGGACCCCAACAGGGACCCCAATAATAGGGGACCCCTCCAGTATGGTATCCCTGTAATTGGGTGTAAACCTTGTGCAATTGCAAGATTAGAACGAGAGATATTTTGCACATTCTGAAGTGTGAAATTGTTATTATTGGGATTGGGTGTTGCTGGCTAGGCCAGCATGTGGTGCCCATCCCCAATTGCCGTTGACATGGTGGTGGCGAGCTGCCTTCTTGAAGTGCTGCTGTCCGTGTGGTGTAGGTACTCCCTCAGTGCTGTTAGGGAGGGAGTTCCAGGATTTTGACTCAACAACAGTGAAGAATGGCAATATATTTATTAGTCAGGTTGGCAAGTGGCTTGGAGGGAAATTTCCAGGTGGTGGTGTCCCAATGTATAAGCTGTCATTGTTCTTCTAGATGGTAATGGTTGAGGGTTTGGAAGGTGATGTCTAAGGAACCTTGGTGAGTTCCTGCAGTGCATCTTGTCGATGGTACACACGGCTGCCACTGTTTGTCAGCTGGAGGTAGTGAATATTTATGGGTGGAGTGCCAAACAAGCGGCTGCTGTGTCCTGGATGGTGTTGAGCTTCATGAGTGCTGTTAGAGCTGCAATCATCCAGGCAAATGGGGAGTATTCCATCACACTCCTGACTTGTGGCTTGCAGGTGGTGGACAGGCTTTGGGGAGTCAGGAGTTAAGTTAAAATGATTGTCAATCATACTCCTCTAGATGAGCGGTGAGATGAAAACATTTGGATTGAAGGCTGTGATTACTGTGACATTCTATCTGAATAGATACCAAAATATATTAATTGACAGCTTTAAACCATATTGACACTCCCCATCACACTAAGCCTGTACTCTCCTATTCAACTTGCTTAGACAACATTTTGTCAGTGATGTGAAGTATGTGTGGTATAATATTAAATATTAACAAACACTACAATATAGCTTGTCGAATATAATAATAGGATAAAAATATCCAGGGTAAAAAATATTTGAAGGACAAAACACCAAATGCAAATGTAACACATTTGAATGAAAGTGAGTCCAAATTAAATATGAGCAATACTTTGTGGTAAATAGTTGCATTTTAAAAAATTATAGTGTCCAAGAGACAAGTACAAATCTCTAATTTTGCATTGCGTGTATTTTGAGCAAAAGAACTGGATTTAACACTGCTCCGTCGGCAGGTTGAAGACGAGCTCATGTTAGTCAGCAGGCAATGTGTCAACTCCTACCCTACTGCCCCTGCCACAATTTACCATCAGTGGAGGAGGTGTTGGGGAGCCACCTCTCGGCCATTTAAGGCCTTTAAGTGGGCAAGAGCCTCATCCTACTGCCAACGGGACTTAGCTGCTGGTCGTGAGAGAGGCCCATGCCAGTTGTACAGCCGAGCAGCTTTCCTTGGTGACAGGAAGGTGGGCGGAGAGGGGGGTCTTTCCTTAATCCACCCAACTCTATCAGTGGTCCCACTCCCAGGTGCAAATCCACACCCAGGTTCCTCTTCCTCTCTGGCCTTTCTACCCTGCCCCCTCCCCCCATAACAGGGCCTGCCAGCTTGGCCCAGTGAGATCCCAGACACACTAGCAATCCCGGATCCAGTGCAACACGCCTCCTCATGAGCCTGACTGCAGTACCTGAGGTGCCCACTACTCCCCGTGGCCCTGCCAGCCTCTGGTTGGCCCAACAGCACTCTGTGGCAGGATTTCCTGTATCCGAGGGGCAGAAGTCCCATCTGAACTCAATGAATGGCCAATCGGCTGTGAAATAGCTGCAGGGCAGCCTTGAGAATCATTGGCAGGCTCTCACCCTGACTTTCCAGCTGGGCCTCACGGTTAAACGGAGCATTTTATGTTACATGTCTCACAAAGCACTTTCAGCATTGTTTACAAACCATTATAAATTCCTCACAGATGATTTGTTCAAATTTGGAAATAAACTTCTAATGGGAAATAGCTATGGCAAAAGAAAGCAATGAGTTGAGAATAAGCAGCAGCAACATCTAAAAATACAACAGCGAAGTAAAATTAATCAAATAATTTCAATTATTTTTTTTGAAGATGCTTTGAGTCAACAGGCAAGATTCTCCGTTTGGGAGACGATGGGCTGGATTATCCGATTCTGGGGCTATGTCCCCATGCCGGCGTGGGAACGGCGGCGTTTTACGCCAGAAAAACCGGCGCAAATCGGCCACCGATTCCCCATTTTGCCGGGGCCAGGAGGACGGCAGCGTAGAGCACCCAGCTCTAGCTGCCGATACGCCCAAGGGAATTGCCGGGTCTGTGGCCGCGCATGTGCATGGTGGCGTCCTGCAGCGGCTGCACGTGCTACATGGCGGAGGCCGCTCACGGACCCGGGCCGCAAAATAGTCCCCCTATTCAGCCGGCTCGTGCGCCCTGGACCACCCCCCACCCCCCCCCCACGCAGTGCCCCCAGCCCCGAATAATGTCCCCCCCCCCGCCCGCAGATCGGCCCTCCTCTGACTGTGGCGGTGCTGGACTGAGTCCACAGCCGCCACCCCGAGTTCCCGACGGGTGAGACCACACGTGTCCCATGCCTTGGGGAACTCGGCCAGTCGGGGTCAGAGCATCGGGGGGCAGGCCTCAGGCAATGTACTGAGGCCGTCGATACGTGGCACGGCGTAACCGCAGCGCACACTCTGAGTACACCGCTTCAGAGGGGGCGGAGCATCGCAAAAGCGGCGCCACCCATGATTTGGTCGGAATCAGGTATTCTCCGGCCGAACACGATTTTGGCGTTGGCGACCGGAGAATCCCGCCCTGTGGGCGCAATTCTCCGGGAAGATTTCTAAGTGTGGTAACGATCGGGTACTGCCGTGAGCTTCTCGGCACATGTTCCGGCGAGGCCAGCAACGCAATACAACTTTAATTGGTCCACTTAGCGAGGCCCCATGGGCTTCATGCTGCAAAATAAGGCTCACCAGCAGAATTACCGGAACGCACTCGCCAGCCCCCCGCTAACAAGGTCGAGCAGCACTTAAACAGCACTTGCACAGCCAATCCCACTCAGCTCGCAGCCATGGCATCGAGACAGCCAGCCCCAGGATTTGGAGGTAGGATTTGGAGGTGCAGATCTGGGAAGGCACCTAGATGCGGTCAAGGCCAAGAGGGATGTCCTGTTTCCCCGAGGGTCCCACAGAGTGAGCCACAGGTCAGGCAGCGTCACCTGGGATGAAGTGGCAGTGTATCACAGAATTTACAGTGCAGAAGGAGGCCATTCGGCCCATCGGTCCACACCTCCACCCTATCCCCATAGCCCAGTAACCCCACCCAACACTAAGGGCAATTTTTGACACTATGGGCAATTTAGCATGGCCAATCCACCTAACCTGCACATCTTTGGACTGTGGGAGGAATCCAGAGCACCCGGAGGAAACCCACGCACATACGGGGAGAATGGGCAGACTCCGCGCAGACAGTGACCCAAGCCGGGAATCGAACCTGGGACCCTGGAGCTGTGAAGCAATTGTGCTATCCACAATGCTACCTTGCTGCCCCGTCAATTCGAGCAGTGTGACCAGGACAGGCCTGCAATGCCGCAAGAAAGTCAATAACCTACACTGGGCCGAACGCGTGAATTGACACACCACTCTTTCTGACACCTTCCGACCCCCATGTGAACAGCCACCCAAACCCTCCATTAGTCCCAACAACCCTCCCTTAGCTCCCTATCCTTCACCTTCCCTCCCTTCAGCCCCGAACCCTCCCTTTACCCCCCCAACCCTTCCTTCACAAACCAACCCCTCCCACCACTGTGAATCACACATGTGGCTAACAATGCCCTCTCTGTGTCTCCGCAGGAGAATCTGTCCCACAGTTGCCAGGTGAGGGCCCAGACTTGTGGCAGGGTGCCGGATATAAGAATCCTCACGACCTTCAAGCAACTGGCACTGGAGGTGGCCAAGGACAGAGCGGTCACCAAAGCAGAGGTCAATGCATGTCGCAGGGTGAGGATCCATCGGGCCCCACCCGGAGGACCTGTCAAAACGTGAATTGTTATTGTCATACAGACTGACCCATCCCTCCCACTGACCACATGTCAATTCTCCCGCAGGCCCTCCAGCCGATGGCGCCAGCCCATCCGGGGTTGCCCCTCCTCCACCGCCTCCTCGGAGAACACCTCAGAGGAAAGCTCCGAGGATGCCACCATCAATTCGTCACAGCTGTCATTCCCACCCTCCACCAGCACAAAGGCATGCACCTCAGTGGGCAACGTTATGGACAGGCTTCTGGGGCACATTCTGGTGAGCACCACACAGTTCCTGATGCACATCAGGTGAAGGCAGTAATGCTCAGGCGAGACAACAGTTCAAGATCTGTTGGATCCCAGCACCCAGCTGGGTCTCAACCAGATGCTCAGCCTCTGGATCAGGTTACGCGCAGCTGATGCAGATGTTAGGGTTCGGCCGGGACATTCAGAGGGGGATGTCAGCGACACTCCAGCAGGTCCACAGCCGATTGGAGTAGTCCCAGAGGCTAGGAGCGCAGGAAATGTCAACGGCAATGCATGGCACTGAGACCAGGGTGTGGCTCTCCACTGCTAGGGTGGCGACCACAGTGAAGACCTTGGTGTACGACATTGGCAGCATTAGTAGAGGTGTGCAAGGCATGGCGCAGTCGGTCACAGCCATGGCTCAGGGCCTAGGCAGACTGTCCGACTCGCTGGGGAACGTGACCCAGTGCCAGGCAGGCCTTGAATAGGCGCTGTGGGCCATGTTCCGGTCTCAGGTGGGAATAGCCACGGCGCTGCGGAGCTTGTCCCAGTGGCAAGTGAGCATTGCCAAGGCACCGCAAAGTGTGGCCCAGTCACTGTGGAGCGGATGGGGCGGACATTGGGGTCTACCAGGGCTGCCGCTCCGTTCCGAGGTGAATCCCAGGGCCTTATGGGCACCGGGTTAGAGTAAGGGGTGCAGGACAACAACAAGGACCCATCCTATGGACTGACGATGGTGGTCACCAGCTCCCTGGGTTCCACCCCTCTGACAGCGCCATGTCTCACATTCAACACCAGGGACAGGGTGGCGCAGCTATGCATGTGCCACCGTCAAGTGCGCTGGGCCCTCCAGGACGTAGTAAGTAGCTGGCTGCCTCCACCACTGATGCGCATCCTAGGTTACATCTAGATGTAGCGGTAGAGCAAGGCCAAGCACGTTGAGAATCATTGAGAAGGCAGTGAGTGGGTGGGGCTAGAAAGGGGGTAAGGAGGGGAGTGTGCGTAGGGGTTGGAAGGGGTGGGAAAGGGGGTAATGGGGGGTGAGGGGAGGGAGTGTGGGGATAGTGGGGCGGCACGATCGTGAGAGTGGGGCAGTGGTATATACTTGTACGAATAACATTAAAATAGTCTCACCACAACCAGTATGATGCCTCTGGCTCTTTGTTCTGCGATGCGAGCCCTCCATCAACCCCATGCAGAGGGCAGTAGAGCGGTGCTGCTGATTGGCTGTTGCGGGGGAAATTTGCATACGTCCGTTGTGGTCACCCTAACTTGAAGGTGGTTTGTGGAGGAGCTGTTGTCAAGTGACACTTAAGGCAGGAATTCAGGGAGCTAGGGTGGAAACTTAGACCTTGAAGAAAAACACCTTTGACCACAAGGCAATGAAGCAGTGGTCAGCACGTAATGTCCTCGAGGCCCTCAGGGAAAAGGAGACCGTGGAGGACGTAGTACGGTTCCCTGAGCAGACTGTTAGAGTCATCTGGCAGAACGCCTCATCACCAGATCTTTCAAACAAGCACCAAGACCTCGCTTGGCTGGTGGTGAGAAGGGCCCTCCCTGTCAGATTCTTCATGTACACCCGAAGGCTCTGCGCCATTGCACGCTGCCCTCCGAGTGGCTGTGGGGGAACTGAGACGGTCACCCACCTCCTTGTGGAATGTGCCTTTGCAAAGAAGGTCTGGAGAGAGATGCAGTGGTACTTGTCAAGGTTCATCCCGAGCAGCTCTGTGACACAGGACTCTGTGCTATACGGACTGTTTCCAGGGACACACATCGAGACAAACATCAACTGCTGCTGGAAGACTCGGTGAAAGACGCTCTTTGGTCTGCCCGAAACTTGCTGATCTTCCAGTGCAAAGAATTGTCCTCGACCGAGTGTTGCAGACTGGCACATTCCAAGGCCCAGGACTACGTGCTGAGGGACGCACTCAAGCTTGGGGCAGCTGCCGCCAAGGCGCAATGGGGAAAGACCACTGTGTAAGGTTTTTCCAGCAAATGTACACCGAGGGGTGGGTAACAGTGTAAACTCCCCTCGGTCTGGGCCACCAACACTCCAATGTATAAAAGAAACATGACAATGTAAATATTTAAGAAGGAATTGTAACGTAAAGAGTGATATGTGTATAATATTATCAAACTTGAATGGAAGAAAGTCAAGGGAATGTATAACTCTGATGGAAATGTACAGTCAAGACAATTCGAAATGTTCTGTAATGTTTATGATAGATTTTATGAATAAAGTATATTTTTTGAATAAAAAAAAAAAAAATAAAAAAACAGAGTTATTATCTCTGGGTTGTTACCCGTGCCAGCAAGACGAGGAATTGAGAGAGAGAGGAGTCGAACACGTGGGTACAGGGATGGTGCAGGAGGGAAGGTTTCAGATTTCTGGATAATTGGGGCTCATTCTGGGGTCTGTGGGACCTCTACAAACGGGATGGTCTACGCCTGGACCAGAGGGGTACCAATATCCTGGGGGGGAAATTTGCTAATGCTCTTCGGGAGGATTTAAACTAGTTCAGCAGGGGCTTGGGAACCTGAATTGTAGCTCCAGTAAACAGGAGATTGAGAGTAGTGAGGTCATGAGTAAGGTTTCAAAGTTGCAGGAGTTTACCGGGAGTCAGGAAGGCGGTTTAAAGTGTGTCTTCTTCAATGCCAGGAGCATCAGGAATAAGGTGGGTGAACTTGCAGCATGGGTTGGTACCTGGGACTTCGATGTTGTGGCCATTTCGAAGACATGGATCGAGCAGGGACAGGAATGTTGGTTGCAGGTGCCGGGGTTTAGATATTTCAGTAAGCTCAGGGAAGGTGGTAAAAGAGGGGGAGGGGTGGCATTGTTAGTCAAGGACATTATTACGGTGGCAGAAAGGGCGTTTGATGAGGACTCGTCTACTAAGGTAGAATGGGCTGAGGTTAGAAACAGGAAAGGAGAGGTAACCCTGTTGGGGGGTTTCTATAGGCCTCCGAAAAGTTCCAGAGATGGAAACGAAAGGATTGCAAAGATGATTCTGGATAGGCGCGAAAGCAACAGGGTAGTTGTTATGGGGGACTTTAACTTTCCAAATATTTATTGGAAACCCTATAGTTCGAGTACTTTCGATGGGTCCGTTTTTGTCCAATGTGTGCAGGAGGGTTTCCTGACACAGTATGTAGGTAAGCCAACGAGAGGCGAGGCCATATTGGATTTGGTACTGGGTAATAAGAACATAAGAACTAGGAGCAGGAGTAGGTCATCTGGCCCCTCGAGCCTGCTCCACCATTCAATGAGATCATGGCTGATCTTTTGTGGACTCAGCTCCACTTTCCGGCCCAAACACCATAACCCTTAATCCCTTTATTCTTCAAAAAACTAACTATCTTTATCTTAAAAACATTTAATGAAGGAGCCTCTACTGCTTCACTGGGCAAGGAATTCCATAGATTCACAACCCTTTGGGTGAAGAAGTTCCTCCTAAACTCAGTCCTAAATCTACTTCCCCTTATTTTGAGGCTATGCCCCCTAGTTCTGCTTTCACCCGCCAGTGGAAACAACCTGCCCGCATCTATTCTATCTATTCCCTTCATAATCTTATATGTTTCTACAAGATCCCCCCCCTCTTCCTTCTAAATTCCAACGAGTACAGTCCCAGTCTACTCAACCTCTCCTCGTAATCCAACCCCTTCAGCTCTGGGATTAACCTAGTGAATTTCCTCTGCACACCCTCCAGTGCCAGTACGTCCTTTCTCAAGTAAGGAGACCAAAACTGAACACAATATTCCAGGTGTGGCCTCACTAACACCTTATACAATTGCAGCATAACCTCCCTAGTCTTAAACTCCATCCCTCTAGCAATGAAGGACACAATTCCATTTGCCTTCTTAATCACCTGTTGCACCTGTAAACCAACTTTTTGTGACTCATGCACTAGCACACCCAGGTCTCTCTGCACAGCAGCATGTTTTAATATTTTATCATTTAAATAATAATCCCTTTTGCTGTTATTCCTACCAAAATGGATAACCTCACATTTGTCAACATTGTATTCCATCTGCCAGACCCTAGCCCATTCACTTAGCCTATCCAAATCCCTCTGCAGACTTCCAGTATCCTCTGCACTTTTTGCTTTACCACTTATCCTAGTGTCGTCTGCAAACTTGGACACATTGCCCTTGGTCCCCAACTCCAAATCATCTATGTAAATTATGAACAGTTGTGGGCCCAACACTGATCCCTGAGGGACACCACTAGCTACTGATTGCCAACCAGAGAAACACCCATTAATCCCCACTCTTTGCTTTCTATTAATTAACCAATCCTCTATCCATGCTATTACTTTCCCCTTAATGCCATGCATCTTTATCTTATGCAGCAACCTTTTGTGTGGCACCTTGTCAAAGGCTTTCTGGAAATCCAGATATACCACATCCATTGGCTCCCCGTTATCTACCGCACTGTTAATGTCCTCAAAAAATTCCACTAAATTAGTTAGGCATGACCTGCCCTTTATGAACCCATGCCTGCGTCTGCCCAATGGGACACTTTCCATCCAGATGCCTCGCTATTTCTTCCTTGATGATAGATTCCAGCATCTTCCCTACTATCGAAGTTAAGCTCACTGGCCTATAATTACCCGCTTTCTGCCTACCTCCTTTTTTAAACAGTGGTGTCACGTTTGCTAATTTCCAATCCGCCGGGACCACCCCAGAGTCTAGTGAATTTTGGTAAATTATCACTAGTGCATTTGCAATTTCCCTAGCCATCTCTTTTAGCACTCTCGGATGCATTCCAACAGGTCCAGGAGACTTGTCTACCTTTAGCCCCATTAGCTTGCCCATCACTACCTCCTTGGTGATAACAATCCTCTCAAGGTCCTCACCTGTCATAGCCTCATTTCCATCAGTCACTGGCATGTTATTTGTGCCTTCCACTGTGAAGACCGAGCCAAAAAACCTGTTCAGTTCCTCAGCCATTTCCTCATCTCCCATTATTAAATCTCCCTTCTCATCCTCTAAAGGACCAATATTTACCTTAGCCACTCTTTTTTGTTTTATATATTTGTAGAAACTTTTACTATCTGTTTTTATATTCTGAGCAAGTTTACTCTCATAATCGATCTGACTCTTCTTGAAAGCTTTTTTAGTAGCTTTCTGTTGCCCCCTAAAGATTTCCCAGTCCTCTAGTCTCCCACTGATCTTTGCTACTTTGTATGTTTTTTCCTTCGATTTGATACTCTCCCTTATTTCCTTAGATATCCATGGTCGATTTTCCCTCTTTTTACCATCCTTCCTTTTTGTTGGTATAAACCTTTGCTGAGCACTGTGAAAAATCACTTGGAAGGTTCTCCACTGTTCCTCAACTGTTTCACCATAAAGTCTTTGCTCCCAGTCTACCTTAGCTAGTTCTTCTCTCATTCCATTGTAATCTCCTTTGTTTAAGCACAAAACACTAGTGCTTGATTTTACCTTCTCACCCTCCATCTGTATTTTAAATTCCACCATATTGTGATCGCTCCTTCCGAGAGGATCCCTAACTATGAGATCCTGAATGAATCCTGTCTCATTACACAGGACCAGATCTAGGACCGCTTGTTCCCTCGTAGGTTCCATTACATACTGTTCTAGGAAACTATCGCGGATACATTCCATAAACCCCTCCTCAAGGCTGCCTTGACCGACCTGGTTAAACCAATCAACATGTAGATTAAAATCCCCCATGATAACTGCTGTACTATTTCTACATGCATCAGTTATTTCTTTGTTTATTTGCCTGCCCCACCATAATGTTACTATTTGGTGGCCTATAGACTACTCCTATCAGTGACTTTTTCGCCTTACTATTCCGGATTTCCACCCAAATGGATTCAACCTTATCCTCCATAGCACCGATGTCATCCCTTACTGTTGCCCGGATGTCATCCTTAAATAACAGAGCTACCACCTCCCTTACCATCCTTCTGTCCTTCTGAATAGTTTGATACCCTTGGATATTTATCTCCCAGTCGTGACCATTCTTTAACCATGTTTCAGTAATGGCCACTAAATCATAGTCATTCACGGGGCAGCACGGTAGCCTTGTGGATAGCACAATTGCTTCACAGCTCCAGGGTCCCAGGTTCGATTGCGGCTTGGGTCACTGTCTGTGCGGAGTCTGCACATCCTCCCCGTGTGTGCGTGGGTTTCCTCCGGGTGCTCCGGTTTCCTGCCACAGTCCAAAGATGTGCAGGTTAGGTGGATTGGCCATGATAAATTGCCCTTAGTGTCCAAAATTGCCCTTCGTGTTGGGTGAGGTTACTGGGTTATGGGGATAGGGTGGAGGTGCTGACCTTGGGTAGGGTGCTCTTTCCAAGAGCCGGTGCAGACTTGATGGGCCGAATGGCCTCCTTCTGCACTGTAAAATTCTATTAAAAAAATTCTATGAAACGATGATTTGCGCCATCAACTCATTTACCTTATTCCGAATACTACGAGCATTCAGGTAAAGGACACTTATGTTGGCTTTTTTACCTCTGTTCTGAATCTTAACACCTCGATCAGTAACCTCTCCTAAGTTATATTTCCTCTTAACCTTTCTCCTAATTTTCCTTGTCGTTGAACCCATATCTTCATGTAACAACCTGCCGCGTCGCTTACCATTAATGTTTTCACTTCCCGTTTTATTCCTTTTAGTATTCCTGGTCCTATTCACTGAGCTCCCCTCAGTCACTGTACCTTGTACTGTTGCCCTTTTTGATTTTTGACTATGCCTTCTCTGCCTTACACTTTCCCCCTTACTGCCTTTTGTTTCTGTCCCTGTTTTACTACCTTCCAACTTCCTGCATCGGTTCCCATCCCCCTGCCACATTAGTTTAAACTCTTCCCAACAGCTCTAGCAACCCCCCCCTTAGGACATCAGTTCCAGTCCTGCCCAGGTGCAGACCGTCCGGTTTGTACTGGTCCCACTTCCCCCAGAACCGGTTCCAATGTCCCAGAAATTTGAATCCCTTCCTCTTGCACCATCTCTCGAGCCACGCATTCATCCTCTCTATCCTGACATTCCTACTCTGACTAGCTCGTGGCACTGGTAGCAATCCTGAGATTACTACCTTTGAGGTCCTACTTTTTAGTTTAACTCCTACCTCCCTAAATTCCGCTTGTAGGACCTCGTCCCGTTTTTTACCTATATCGTTGGTGCCTATGTGCACCACGACAGCTGGCTGTTAAACCCCCCCCCCCCCCCCCCCGCCAGAATGTCCTGCAGCTGCTCCGAGACATCCTTGACCCTTGCACCAGGGAGGCAGCATACCATTCCTGGAGTCTCGATTGCGTCCGCAGAACCGCCTGTCTATTCCCCTTGCAATTGAGTCCCCTATCACTATAGCCCTGCCATTCTTCTTCCTGCCCAGCTGCACAGCAGAGCCAGCCATGGTGCCATGAACCTGGCTGCTGCTGCCTTCCCCTGGAGAGCCATCTCCCTCAACAGTATCCAAAGCGGTATATCTGTTTTGCAGGGAGATGACCGCAGAGGACACCTGCACTGCCTTCCTACTCTTGCTCTGTCTTTTGGTCACCCATTTTCTATCTCCCTCAGTACCTTTCACCTGCGGTGTGACCAACTCGCTAAATGTGCTATCCACGATGTCCTCAGCATCGCGGATGCTCCAAAGTGAGTCCATCTGCAGCTCCAGAGCTGTCAAGCGGTCTAACAGGAGCTGCAACAGGACACACGTCTTGCACGTGAAGGAGCCAGGGACAGTGGACGTGTCCCTGAGCTCCCACATCGCACACGAGGAGCATGACACGGGTCTGAGATCTCCTGCCATGTCTTAAACCTTCGGTTAACTTCAACAATTACAATTTCCCAAAGAAAGAAAGAAAGAAATAAACAACAAAGAAAAAAGTATATATATATACCAATGACAAGAAACAGAAAAACAGAAACACTACTTACAAGTCACTTACCAGGGATAAAAAGCACTTCCTCCCCACCCAGCTTGGAATTCCCACCTAGATTCAAATTCCCAAACTCACTCTTGGTTCTGTCTCACTCTGGCTGTGTCTTCTCTGGCTCACTGGGAGAGCTCACTGGGAGTGAGTTTACAAGTTGCTCTTTTTAAACTGTCCTGAATTGACTCCCCTCCCCCACCTGCTATTAGATCAAGGTAGATTTAAGTGACTGACACTTAACTGCCAACCAGTTATGTGAGTGGGTGGGGCAGCCCTTGTTAACCTACACTGCACAATTCTAGCTTAATTTAAATTAATCAGGACAGGTGTTAGATTTGGAGGTAGGTGAGCACTTTGGTGATAATGACCACAATTCGATTACGTTTACTTTAGTGATGGAAAGGGATAGGTATATGCCGCAGGCCAAGAGTTATGTCTGGGGGAAAGGCAATTATAATGCGAGGAGGCAAGACTTAGGATGCATCGGATGGAGAGGAAAACTGCAGGGGATGGGCACAATGGAAATGTGGAGCTTGTTCAAGGAACAGCTACTGCGTGTCCTTGATATGTATGTACCTGTCAGGCAGGGAGGAAGTGGTCGAGGAAGGGAACCGTGGTTTACTAAAGCAGTCGAAACACTTGTCAAGAGGAAGGAGGCTTATGTAAAGATGAGACATGAAGGTTCAGTTAGGGCGCTCGAGAGTTACAAGTTAGCTAGGAAGGACCTAAAGAGAGAGCTAAGAAGAGCCAGGAGGGGGCATGAGAAGTCTTTGGCATGTAGGATCAAGGATATGTCAGGAATAAAAAAATGACGAGGGTAAGAGTAGGGCCAGTTAAGGACAGTAGTGGGAAGTTGTGCGTGGAGTCCAAAGAGATAAGAGAGGTGCTAAGTGAATATGTTTCGTCAGTATTCACACAGGTAAAAGACAATGTTGTCGAGGAGGATACTGAGATTCAGGCTACTAGACTAGAAGGGCTTGAAGTTCATAAGGAGGAGGTGTTAGCAATTCTGGAAAGTGTGAAAATAGATAAGTTCCCTGGGCCGGATGGGATTTATCCGAGGATTCTCTGGGAAGCTAGGGAGGAGATTGTTGGGTCTTTGGCTTTGATCTTTAAGTCATCTTTGTCTGCAGGAATAGTGCCAGAAGACTGGACGATAGCAAATGTTGTCCCCTTGTTCAAGAAGGGGAGTAGAGACAACCCTGGTAACTATAGACCAGTGAGCCTTACTTCTGTTGTGGGCAAAGTCTTGGAAAGGTTTATAAGAGATAGGATGTATAATCATCTGGAAAGGAATAATTTGATTAGAGATAGTCAACACGGTTTTGTGAAGGGTAGGTCGTGCCTCACAAACCTTATTGAGTTCTTTGAGAAGGTGACCAAACAGGTGGATGAGGGTAAAGCAGTTGATGTGGTGTATATGGATTTCAGTAAAGCGTTTGATAAGGTTCCCCACGGTAGGCTACTACAGAAAATACGGAGGCATGGGATTCAGGGTAATTTAGCAGTTTAGATCAGAAATTGGCTAGCTGGAAGAAGACAAAGGGTGGTGGTTGATGGGAAACGTTCAGCCTGGAGTCCAGTTACTAGTGGTGTACCACAAGGATCTGTTTTGGGGCTATTGCTGTTTGTCATTTTTATAAATGACCTGGAGGAGGGCGTAGAAGGATGGGTGAGTAAATTTGCAGATTACACTAAAGTCGGTGGAGTTGTGGACAGTGCGGAAGGATGTTACAAGTTACAGAGGGACATAGATAAGCTGCAGCGCTGGGCTGAGAGGTGGCAAATGGAGTTTAATGCAGAAAAGTGTGAGGTGATTAATTTTGGAAGGAATAACAGGAAGACAGAGTACTGGGCTAATGGTAAGATTCTTGGTAGTGTGGATGAGCAGAGAGATCTTGGTGTCCATGTACATAGATCCCTGAAAGTTGCCACCCAGGTTGAGAGGGTTGTTAAGAAGGCGTACGGTGTGTTAGCTTTTATTGGTAGAGGGACTGAGTTTCAGAGCCATGATGTCATGTTGCAGCTGTACAAAACTCTGGTGCGGCCACATTTGGAGTATTGCATGCAATTCTGGTCGCCGCATTATAGGAGGGATGTGGAAGCATTGGAAAGGGTGCAGAGGAGATTTACTAAAATGTTGCCTGGTATGGAGGGAAGATCTTATGAGGGAAGGCTGAGGGACTTGAGGCTGTTTTCGTTAGAGAGAAGGTTAAGAGGTGACTTAATGGAGGCATACAAGATGATCAGAGGATTAGATAGGGTGGACAGTGAGAGCCTTTTTCCTCAGATGGTGATGTCTAGCACAAGGGGACATAGCTTTTAATTGAGGGGAGATAGATATAGGACAGATGTCAGAGGTAGGTTCTTTACTCAGAGAGTAGTAAGGGCGTGGAATGCCCTGCCTGCAACAGTAGTGGACTCGCCAACACTAAGGGCATTCAAATGGTCATTGGATAGACATATGGATGATAAGGGAATAGTGTAGATGGGCAATAGAGTGGTTTCACAGGTCGGCGCAACATCGAGGGCCGAAGGGCCTGTACTGCGCTGTAATGTTCTATATTCTATGTTCTATGCTCTATCCCCCCAGACATGGGACAATGGCCCCCAGCATCTTACCCAACACACTCTGCCCACCGCAAACCCTGCACCCCAGACACCCGTACAGGACGTCACCAAACCCCGGCCCATCCGATTTGATTTGATTTGATTTTTATTGTCACATGTACCGAAGTACAGTGAAAAGTATTTTTCTGCGGCCAAGGGAGCGTACACAGTGCGTACATAATCAACAAAAGATAATCGACAGAGCACATTGACAAATGATACATCAACAAACAGTGATTGGTTACAGTGTGGATGGAACAAGGGGCCAAACAAAGCAAATGAGCAAGAACAGCATAGGGTGTCGTGAATAGTGTTCTTACAGGGAACAGATCAGTCTGAGGGGGAGTCGTTGAGGAGTCTTGTAGCTGTGGGGAAGAAGCTGTTCCTGTGTCTGGATGTGCGGATCTTCAGACTTCTGTACCTTCTGCCTGATGGAATGGTCTGGAAGAAGGCACTGCCTGGGTGGGAGGGGTCTCTGATAATGCTGTCTGCCTTCCTGAGGCAGCGGGAGGTGTATACAGAATCAATGTGAGGTGGCAAGCCTGTGTGATGCGTTGGGCTGAGTTCACCACACTCTGCAGTTGCTTGCGATCTTGGGCCGAGCAGTTACCATACCAGGCTGTAATGCAGCCGGATCGGATGCTCTCTGTAGCACATCTATAGAGGTTTGTGAGAGTCGATTCAGACATGCCAAATTTCTTTAGCTTCCGTCGGATATCCTCTGGGTATTCGAATGTTGGCTGCTGTGTCTGTGCTGCTGCCTGCTGCAGGCTTCAAGCAGTGTCCATGCATCAAGGTGTGACTGGGATGCTAAGCAATGAGCCCCACATGCCACATGGACCGCCCACACACGGGAATCTACTTGTGATGTGTGAAGTGTTCACTTAACCACAATTGCCAATTCCCTATTAGCAATAGCCTTCAGCTACACGGCCAGGGACTTGGCAGAGGACCTGCTAACAGTTGCCCTTCGCCCAGCAGTACACCCCCCTCCCCCAGCCCCCCATGGCAGCCGGTCCCCAACCGGGACTGCCCACACACCCTCGGTTGCCCCCGCCAACCCATCTGAGCACAGGGACAGCATGTCCAATGCCTCGGGCTCACTGCCTGTGAGCAAAGATGGCTACTCACCTCCTCAGGTCCCCACAGCAGTCCTTCCGCAGGTTCACGTTTTTCAAAGGGAGTAGTAATCGGCACTAGCGTGACCACTTGCTGAGGCGGCTGGATCATGGGAGACCGTTGGAAATGGGGTGGCTTCTGTTGATTGTATGGAAATAGCGCTTAAGTGGTAATAACTGATTTCTCATCACGCTACGGCGAGATCCCGATTTCGCCTACACTATCGCAAACGGTTTGCCATCCATGCGGTTCTCAGTTTTGGCCTCTCCCACTATTCATGGCCTTGTCGCGCTCTCGTTCGAGTGAAACAAGGTCACTGAATTGCGTCCCATGTTCTCCCACTGGATGTGAATTGTAACTGATTTGCGCTTCTGGTGCGGGCGCAGATCAGGAAGCAATTCACTAACCTTCCCTATGCAAACCCATGCCATTTTGAGTGGGCTACCTGATAGCGAGGTCCTGTGCCAGGCCACACCCACCCCCTCAAAATTCAGCCCTCCCCCAAGTCAATTTCGAGCTGAGCACTTCAAAATCATTCAAGTGTGAAAGGGGGTGATTGGAATGCATTAACCCTGCTGAGGCCCCATATCTAACCTGAGTGACGTTTAAAAGCATTATGTTTCTCGGCTCTGCGGCTAAACATGCTCGCTATGGGACTTTGTTTCCAATTAGTTAAACCGCGCCCAATTTCTTTCCTTAAATAAGGGGACCAAAACTGCTCTCGGTACTCCAGATGTGGGGCGTCATTCTCCGACCCCCCAGCGGGTCGGAGAATGGCCGTTGGCCGCCGTGAATCCCGCCCCCGCCGCCCGCCGAAGTCTCCGGTACCGGAGATTAGGCAGGGGCGGGAATCGGGCCGCGCCGGTTGGCGGGACCCCCCGCTCAATTCTCCGGCCCGGATGGGCCGAAGTCCCGCCCAGAAATTGCCTGTCCCGCCGGCGTAAATTAAAGTTGGTATTTACCGGCGGGACCAGGAAGCGTGGGCGGGCTCCAGGGTCCTGGGGGGGGGCGCGGGGCGATCTGACCCCGGGGGGTGCCCCCACGGTGGCCTGGCCCGCGATCGGGGCCCACCGATCCGCGGGCGGGCCTGTACCGTGGGGGCACTCTTTCCCTTCCGCCTCCGCCACGGCCTCCACCATGGTGGAGGCGGAAGTGACTCTCCCCACTGCGCATGCGCGGGAAACTGTCAGCGGCCGCTGACGCTCCCGCGCATGTGCCGCCCCGAATGTCATTTCCGCGCCAGCTGGCGTGGCAACAAACGCCATTTCCGCCAGCTGGCGGGGCGGAAATCCCTCCGGCGTCGGCCTAGCCCCTCAATGTCGGGGCTCGGCCGCCAAAGATGCGGAGCATTCCGCACCTTTGGGGCGGAGCGTTGCCCGTCTGATTGGCGCCGTTTTGGGCGCCAGTCGGCGGACATTGCGGCGTTGGGGGAGAATTTCGCCCGTGGTCTCAAATGTACCGTGTACAGTTCCAGCAAGACATCCTACTCTTATACTCCAACATCCTTGAATAAGGACCAACAATCCATTAGCCTTCCTGATGACCTATTGTGCCTGTGTGCTAGCTTTCTGTGTTTCATGCCCCAAGTCCCTTTGTGTTGTAGCTTTCTGCAATTTTTCTACATTTAAATAATGTTTGGCAGGATTCTCCGTTCAGAGATTAACCGTTGACGCCAACGCAGAATTTGTGGACTTTCACAATGGCAAAACTGGACCGATTCCGCAACTGTGGGTCTAGTACTGGCACCACATGGAACACAATTGATTCCAATGGAAAATGGTGTGGGATTCGCCGGGTCTGTGATACAGCCGCACATACACATTGCAATCCCACATACACTCATCCCAACCAACAAGATGGCAGTGTTTGTGCTGGAGCGCGTCCATACAGCCGATGGGCCAGCTGGGGCCAAAGGACACCCAGGGGTGGACACCTATACGGCCCTGTGTTCACAGTGGGCTGTCAGCAGCATGTGCAGCTGCACGGCTGCCTTGCTGGCTGTGGCAATGATGTTCTGTTCCCATCCATCCCGACCCCACATTCATCTCCTGGCCAACCCCGCTATTTCCCCCGGCCCTGGCAGAAGCCCCCTGGCCAGCGGCACAACTGTCAGTAAACTATGGCGATGTTGGACACTTTCCGTACTCCCTCCCTCAGCAGCCACCACGCCGGTTTCACAATTTTTAAAAGCACAAGCGAATCTCGCCGCCGGAAACTCGGCCCATCGGAGATGGAGCATCACCGTGGGCCCGGAGAATAGCGTTCCGGTATGCATTGACACCGCTGTTGGGTTGGTGGAGATTAGCGATTTGGCATCATATCGGTGCCCACCACGATTTTGCCGTCGGAACCTATTCTCTGCCCTGTCGCTTTTCGAGACTTTGTGTCGGCTAATGGAGAATCCCACCCACTATGTTCTTTTGGTCTCTCTTCCAAAATGAGTGTTGATGTAGAGAGGAAATACCAACAGTCTAACTAATTCTGTATCTATGATATTCCTTATGTCATAGAAATATAACATTCAAGCAGCAAATATTACATCTGAAAGTATATATAGTAGATACGCAATACATATCTTCAAGTACACCTGGACTGCAGGTAATCTCACGAATAACACAGTAAATTATGCAAATTGGATATCACTGAATAATAAAAGGGAAATATCGTGATAGCTAGCCTCTTGTAAGTGGTAAAACATGAAATTAGACAAACAAGTGGCATTGTATTCATGTCCAGAAGCTGATGAGGTCAGTAGTTCAAACTCCTTGTGGACGTAGAACCGTGCAGTGCGCAGACTTTATTGAAGCCATCAGAAAGGAAATAACAGATTCCTTATTCAATAAGTTCAAGGCAAGAGGAAGATTAAATGACTTCCACAGGTTCCTGATTAAGGATATAAATGGCAATCTGATTGTGATAAGTTGAATTTGACATTTGTATTCTTGTGCAATCTGGAAGCTATGGTCCTTTGTGCAAAGACTGTGATCAGATGCTCGTAATTATGTCATTTTTTACCAGTATCCTGACTATTAGTGTGATTGCTGACTGTTCTACTGATTGACGCTCACTCATACAGGAATCAAACGTTGGCCATGGGGCTAATTAAAACCTGAACTGCAGGTCAAACTCAATGACAAATGGAAATGGCCGATTGGAGAAGACCACCTGCCCCATCAAGCCTGCACAACATTCATGATGACTGGAGAATCATACTGGAGACACCCGAACCAAACTCCTCACCAACTCCCACTCCTTCCCCCACCATCCCCATTCACGCCAGCAGAATCAGCGTTATTACAGCACGACTTCCAGATGTGCTGAGTAGCCACATATGGTGGCTCTCCTCCATAAGACAACAAAATCGGACTTAAACATCCCCTCACCCTCAACGAAAACACGGACGACAAAAATTCCAGGAAGCAGCAGCTCGAGAGGCCGCAGGCACACCTGGAATTGCGGCAATGGAGAGGACCATAGCAGATCAGCGGACCCACGAGGTAACGGGTTCCCTGACCAACCCCGAGTGAGGGAGGCCAGCGACCCGGAAGGTTAGCTCCCCCGCCAAGCAACGGATGGAAGACATTCTTAACCAGGGAACTAAAAGCGATGAAGGACAACATCAAGGCTCAGATAAAGGCAGCTGTCAAGGAGGTGGAGGCGGAGGCGTTAGCCACCATGCAGACGGTGCTCAACGGCATGGGAAAGAGGTTGGAAGCCTCGGGTAACACAATATGAAAGCTGGAAAAGTAATCGATGGACCAGAGCGATCGAATCGTCGCCCTGGAGGCTGAGGTCAAGAGGTTGGTTGCGACCCAGGGGAACCTGAAAGGCAAGGTCGAGGGCCAGGAGAATCGGTCGAGGCGGCAGAACATTCGAATAGTGGGCCTGCCGAAGGGGATTGAGGGCAGGGACCTAACTGACTTTGTGGCCCAAATGCTGGGAAACCTAGTTGGGAGAGACAGCTTCCCCAAGCCAAAGGTGATCGACAGGGCTCACAGGTCTCTCCGACCAAAGCCCAGGGCCGGGGAGCTGCCGAGAGCGATAATAGCCAAATACTGGGACCGGGTCAGGATCCTTCACTGGGCTCGACAGACAAAGGCTTGCAACTGGGAGGGACATAAAATCAGAGCGTACCAGGTCATTGGGGCGAACCCGGCAAAGCGCAGGGCCAAATTTAACCATGCAAAGGCGGTCCGAGATAAGAACAAGGTCAGATTCGGGATGTTATTCCCAGCCAGGCTCTGGGTAACTTGCCAGGGCAAAGGACATTATTTTACTGCCTCTGCAGAGGTGGACGAGTTTGTCTGTAAGAATGGCTTGGACAGACAGTAAGAGAGGCAGCGGTGAAGAAGGCACAGAGGAGGCGAAGGAAATCAATGGACAATTTTGCGTGGGACTGCATCGCCTCACTATGAACAGGGGAGCCAGGAGAGAGGGGGCGAGGGCAGCAGAGCGCAAGAGAGGGTGAAGAGGAGATAGTAGGGACACCAGCAGAGTGGGCACAAGAGGGGGCCAGAACGACCCAGGGAGGGAGCCATCATACTTGCGGAAAAGCTAGCGCTTGGAGGTCTGAGTGAGAGGGGGCCCGCGGCACATCTCCCACCGGGGAGAGAGTGTCTGGCATGGGGGGTGGGGGGAGAAGCAGCTGAGGAAGCAGGCAGCCATGAGGTAGACAGAAGAGGGAGAAATGGGATGGCAAGGGGGCAGTGAGCGGGGCAGAAGGGAGGATTAAAACCATGGGGGGAACGAAATGGCAAGGGGGGATGGGCTCTAGACTGGCTTCAGCAGATTAATTTTGGAAATGTGGAACAGGATGGCACCTTCAGCAGCCACTTTGGAGAGTCCCCAAACAAAATGAAATCCCGCAGTGCAGGGGTTCACCCACGTGGCATACACACAATTGGCGGCCATGTTGGGTGCCTCCTGGACAAAGGAAAACCTCGGAGTGCAGGGGCCTGACCTCATGGTGAGAATGGTGAACATGGCCACTTTGGATGGCTCCCAACAAAGGGAAACCCCGGAGTGCAGGGGCGCATCCACCAGGTAAGTATGATTGATCCCACAGGAGGGGGGAAACTAAAGACCCCATCAGGATAGCCAGGGGACTTAACGGCCTAGTGAAAGATCCAGAGTCTTCACCCACCTGAAAGGAATGAAAGCCGACATCGTCTTCCTCCAAGAGACACACTTGAGGGAGAAGGACGGACTGTGGATAAGGAAGGGCTGGGTGGTACAGACCTACCATTCCTGCTATGGAACGAGGGTTAGGGGGGTAGCCATACTGATAAGTGACAGGACAGTGTTTACTGCGACAAGGATGGTTACGGACCAAGGGGGACGATGTGTCATGATCAGTGGTGTCCTGGATGGTGGTCCTGGTGAACATGTACCTGCCAATTGGGATGACAAGAATTTATAAAGAAGACCATGGCGGAAATCCCTGACATAGATATGCACCGACTGATCATCGGGGTGGGGGGAGTTTAATTGTGTACAGAACCCACTGACAGACAGATCAAACCCCAGAACAGGGAAAACAGTAGGCATGGCTAGGATACTGGGAACATTATGGAGCAGATGGGGGCAATGGACCCATGCGGTTCATGCACCCAGGCGAGAAGGAATTCTCGATTTTCTCACCAGTACACAGGGTCTTTCCCCCTATCGACTTCTTTGCAGTGGGGAAATCGGTGCTTCCAGAAATAGTCAGAGCGAAATACTCCGAGATTCTAATCTCCGGCCATGCTCCACTTTATATGGATGTGAGGTTGGAGACGGGCTGTGACCAACGCCCCACATGGAGGTTGGACATGACCCTCTTGGCCGACAAGGTCTTCCGCCAGAAAACATCACAGGCCATAGGTGAGTACATAACTAACAACCGGAGCGGGGAAGTCTCACCTTCCATATTCTGGGAGGCACTGAAGGCTGTGATTAGAGGAGAAATTATCACCTATAAGGCTCATAGAGACAGGGAAGAGAGGGCGGCTAGGCAACAACTGATCGACTCCATTCTGGAGGTCGACAGGCGGTACTCCGATGTCCCAATTGTAGTGCTTCTGGCAGAGAGGAAAAAGCTATCTACTAGGAAGGCAGTGCACCAACTCCGTAAGGCAAGGGGGACCTTTTATGAGCATGCAGACAAGGCTAGCTGCCTGGTGACTCACCAGCTGAGGAAGCAAGCAGCAATGAGGCAGATAGCACAGGTAAAGGACAGCAGAGGCAGACTGGTAGCCGAACCAAGAAAGATCAACGATGCATTCGTAGCCTTCTACTGGGGACTGTACACCTCCGAACTCCCTGATGGGGACTCGGGGATGAAACAGTTCCACGACGGACTGGACATGCCAGTCGTGGGGAGCTGGAAGCATCACTACGACTGGGAGAGATCATGGAGAGCATCAACTCCCAACTCCATGTAGGCGGGGAAGGCCACCGGGACCCAATGGGTTCCCGGCAGACTTCTACAAAAAATTTGCGATGGCACTAGCCCCATACCTGCAGGAGATGTTTGCAGACTCACTAGCGAGGGGCACACTGCCTCCAATGTTAACACAGGCCACCATATCGCTGATACCCAAATAGGACAAACACCCAATGGAGTGCGGATCATACAGACCCATTCGCTGCTCAATGTGGACGTGACAATATGGCAAAGGACCCTGCTAAGCGGCTGGAGAACTGCGTTCCAGAGGTGGTTGCAGAAGACCAGATGGTCTTTGTCAAAGGTAGACAGCTAACTGTGATCATCAGGTGCCTGCTGAACGTGATAATGACCCCATCTGGGGAGAGAGCACCAGAGGTGATCATCTCCCTGGATGCAGAAAAGACCTTCGACAGAGTGGATGGAAATACCTCATTGAGGTACTGGGGCCATTTGGGCTGGGGACGGGGTTCACCTCATGGGTGAAACTCCTGTACAACACCCTCAAGGCGAGCGTTTGGACTAACACCACCAGCTCTGAGTACTTCCAGCAGCACAGAGGCACAAGGCGGGGTTGCACGTTGTCACCTCTCTTGTTCGCCCTGGCAATCGCACCACTGGCGATCGCCCTGTGAACGGCAGTAGGCTGGAAGGGAATCCGAAGAGGAGGTAGAGAGCACAGACTGGTGCTCTATGTGGATGACCTGCTCCTCTACATCTCGGACCCACAAAGCGGCATGAAAGGAATTATGAAGCTCCTGAGAGAGTTTGGAGCCTTCTCGGGCTACAGACTTAACCTGGGCAAGAGCGAAGTATTCCTGGTGAAACCGAGAGGGGTAGTGGTACAGCTCGAGGGACTATCATTTAAACTAGCCCACAGCAAATTTCGCTACCCGGGGATCCAGATTGTGCACGACTGGACACGGATCCACAAGAAGAACCTGGCCAGTCTGGCGGAGGAAGTGAAAAAGTGCCTACTGAGATGGGATGCACTCCCGCTCTCCCTGGCAGGAAGGGTGCAGACGAATAAGATGGGCGTACTGCCCAGGTTCCTCTTCTTGTTCAGATCCATACCGATCTTCATCCCCAAGGCCCTTTTCGATTCAATAGACATGATGATTGTGGTATATGTGGGGGGGGGGGCTGCAAACAGGCCCTCCCAAACTTGTAATACTACCACTGGGCAGCCATGGCGGAAAGAGTGAGGGGATAAGTGAAGGACCCAGACATGGAATGGCTGAGGATGTAGAAGTCCTCATGTACAGGAACGGTCCTCTGAGCCCTCGCCACGGCAGCGCTCCCATCCCTGCCAGCAAAACACTCGACAAGCCCAGTGGTGGCAGCTACCCTGAGAACTGGAACCAGACAAGGCAGCATTTCAATCTGACCGAAATGTCCATCATGGCGCCCATCTGCAGCAAACATAGGTTCTCACCAGCCTTGCTCACCGGCACCTTCAAGAGGTGGAGACAGGGCAGGGGGACACTGACGGTTAGGGACTTTTACACGGAAGACTGGCTAGCGACCTTAGAGAAACTGATAATCGAACAGGAACAAACTCCAACATCTGCAGGTCAAGAACTTTCTCCGCAAGGAGACAACGGCACACCCACAAACCCCGAGAAGCACAACGCTAGAATGGACGTGGACAGTCTGGGGAAAGGAAAGTGTGGGGACCTGTATGGACAACTCTTAGAAAGGCCCGGTTCCACAAGATGAGACATGGGAAAAATGGGAGGAAGAGCTAGGGACGGAAATAGGATGGGGACTGTGGAGCGAAGCATTGAGCAGGGCCAACTCCACCTCCTCATGCACAAGGCTAAGCCTCATGCAGCTGAAAGTGGTGCACAGAGCACACCTGACAAGAACCCGAATGAGCAGGTGCCAGGGAGGCCTGCCCAACCACGCCCACATATTCTGGGCATGCCCCAGACTTGTCAGGTTCTGGACAGCCTTCTTCGAGGCAATGTCTAAGGTTGTGGGGGTGAGGGTGTAGCCGTGCCCGAGAGTGGCAGTCTTCAGGATCTCAGACCAACTAGAACTTCATATGGGGAAGAGGGCTGACGCCCTTGCCTTTACTTCCTTGATCGCCCACCGGAGACTCCTGCTCGGCTGGTGAACAGCAGCACCACCCACAGCTGCAGACTGGCTGGCAGACCTATCGGAATTTCTCCACCTGGAGAAGATCAAGTTCAACATCCGAGGGTCAGAGGATGTCTTCCACAAAGTGGGGAGGCCACTCACCAACTTGTTACAGGACCTGTTCAAAGCGAACAGCCAATAGAGTGAGTGGTGTTCTCAGCCTTGCTCTATCCGGGTGGCTTTGATGTGGAATGTTGATCAGAGAACCATAATGAGTCTTGTAAACCAACAAAACTATTTTATTAAACACTACTAACTGGATTCAACATTTATCCCCAATAAACAAACAGAAAAGCTGGCGTGAAAGGGCCACATATTCCTAGCCCTGCAGGGAGCTAGCAAGGACCTGGTGTAGATCTAGCAGCTTTTGCACTTCTGAGTCGGAGGCCGCGCATGCGCACAGTCGCGCCATGCTCCATGGCGGATTCAGACCGCGGAGCTGGACCCTTAAACTAAATACCCGATCGGCTGCGCGCCTGACCCTGTCCGCCCATAGAAACATTTCCCGGCCGCCTATAAGGCCCCTCCTGACCTTCGATTGGCCCGCTCCCGACCAGGGCGGCCGCGGATTTAATCCGCAGCCGCTACGCTAGTTTCCCAACCAGCTGGACCACATTAGATCCACACCGTCGGGACTTCAGCCGGTCGGGAGCGGAGAATGGCGGTGCGGGCCTCTGGCAATGGCCCCACGTAGGTCCTAGGCACTTTCAGGGCCCGCAGAATCAGGAAACCGGCGCCGGTCCCGATTCAGTGCGGGAAAATGGATTCTCCGCTGTCGGGTGCGGAGAATCCAGCCCCACGTCTTTTCTTCCACTGCGCATGAGCGGAATGTCCATCTTCTGAAGCGCGCGTTTTTCTTAGGAGCGCTTGCACAAACTGGTCTTCTCTTCCAGCGCGCTGAATTTTTTGCCACGCCACATCTTTACCGGCATCCCAAACTTTCGCATCGTTTGGGAACATTTCTTTTCCAATGGGCTACTTTCATGGGACATTTTAGAATCTTCCAGCATTACTTGTTTTTGTTTTTGCAGTCGTTTACTTGGCTTTTCTTTTGTTGGAAGCTCCCAACAGCCCACAATTTTTTTAATGACTACATGGAATTGAGTTTTAAAGACAGCCTAGTTATGACATAGTTTACCGTCTGTTGTGAGATGATCCGGTTTCTGCAGACTCTCCATCTTGCTTCAAGGATTTCCCTTAGATGTAGAGGCTTCATTGCTTCGTTCAATCTTCTTTTTTCGTTTATGGTGTCTTCTCTAATCTACCTACTTCTAGTTTTTTAGGGACAACCTCCTAGTACCATGTGTTGTTCTCTGCCTTGCTCTATCCAGATAGCTTCGATGTGTAGTGTTGATCAGAGAATAATGAGTCTTGTAAACCAACAAAACTATTTTATTATTCACTACTAACTGGATTCGACACTTATCCCTCAGAAACAAACAGTTGATTGATCACACATAAACTATACTCACTATACTCATCTACATTTAACTCGCTAACATAATAAACTACTCTCTTGGTCTCACTATCTTCAGTCCTTCTGGCCAGCTCCTGCTCCCACCACCTACTCCATCCTTCTGTCCCACAACTCTCTGCATCATCCCTTGTATATCTCTGAGACTAGCTCCCTCTAATGGCTCTCTGTGTACATTTTATTAACCCTTCCTTTACTGGCATGTATGTTAATACCACAGAGTGGGGGGACGCATGGGAGCAAAAGGGACTACAGGGAGCAGTCAGGAAAGGGCGGGGAGAAGTGGGAGGGGGGGGGGAGGCTCGTGAAAAAGGAGGGGGAGGCCAGAAACCAGCTGATACAGAAGCCAGGGGGCCTAGAACAAGGCCACAAGAAAAGGAACCCTCAAGGAAATGCCGAAAACAGGATCGGGAAAGGAGAGAAGATGGGGGGCGAGGGGAGGCCAAACGATAAAAGGGAGGGGGGGGGGGAGGTGAGGGGAGGGCACCACCCACATGTAAATAGCAACTAACTAGCCATCGTACAGTAAGGGACCCAGGAAAGGACCCAGAAACAATGAATGAAGGGGGCGGGACAAAGGTAGGGAGAGGGAATGGGGAATTGGCACAGAGGAGAATGACCTGTACATTGTAACGGCACAGTTTTACCAAATGCATAGTGTATAAAATGTACAAAACTCAATAAAAACATTTAAAAAAAGAATTGTTACAGGACAAAAGGAGGGCATTTAGTCCATTGTGTCGGCACCGGCTCTCCGAATGAGCAACTCCTTTAGGTCCGTTCTCCTGTCCTTCCCCCAAAACTCTACACATTTTTTTTTTGGGCAACGGTCTAATTCCCTTGAACTTCGATTGGACACACATTTCCTTGTTTGATTCGCCCTGGTCTGTTCGGATTCTCTGATAGATTCCTGGTGCTTATCCTCCACATGAACAGCTGTCCCAATCCTGTGTGCTTGTCTGCTCCCAAACCTGGCCTCTGGTTGCAACAATACGGGAGTGCCTGAGTGACTGAGAAAGGTGAGTCTACCGTGCAATCTCCTGAAAAGTGGACAACCTGGAGTCAAAAAAAAGGGAGGGGTGGTGCATATCTGGAAAAGTCCTTTCACATCAAAATGAGTGCAGGAGATTACAGTGAGCATGCGTATGTTAACAGTTAAATCACTTACACTGCTTATATGTGTGGAAAATGTGTACCCTGCAAACACGATAGAGATAAGATTTAACCGTGACTGAATCCAGACAAGCGGACACTGTTGTTAGGGGGTGACCAGTGGAATATAATCATCAGAGGTAAATGCTGCCTGATATTTGACTTTCAAAGAACATAATTGGCAAAGCCTTGAGGATCGATTGGAATAAACTGTTCATTCGCTGGAAAAAGCCACCCTTAAAAGTTGATTTCAAACCAACAGAAAACCTTTAGAGAAGCAAAATGCTGCAGATGCTGGAAAGCTGAGGACAGAAAACGCTGGGAAAGCTCAGCATGTCTGGTAGCCTCTCGGAGAGAGAAACAGAGTTAACCTTTCGCATCCAGTATGGCTTCTTCAGAAAATAATTGTGCCTTAAAAGATACTGGGTGGAGTTTTCTATTCCCTGCACGGAGTTCTGGCTGAGGCAAGAAGCCTGACAGGCAGCTTGCAGGCTGCAGGGCCGGTTTTCCTCACCACATAGCCCACACCGTCACGCTGGTGGGGTAGGGCCGGAAAAAGCCCCAATCTCCAATGGAAAAGACAGGAACCTCCCGACACACAAACAAGGGGAACCCCCTGGACTTTCCATGCATAAGAGGAAGTTCCCATTCCCCCAGACACAGGAGGCTTGTCCCTCCCCCCCACGTACATGGGGAAACCGCTCCACAGGCACAAGGGGACCCCCCCCCCTCACCGATAAGGGGAATTGCCCCCAATGGAGCTCCCCAGAAGTGCCCCCTTGGCACTGACCCTTGGTACTGCCCCCAGACTGTCTGGTGTCAGGGTGCCAGGGGGAAGTGCCAGGGTGCTGGGGGCAGTGCCAGGTGGCTGTAGTTCGTAGTCAATGAGAAATCGTCCATGTACCAATATTTGCTGCTGAAATGAATTCTTCTGTGTTCTACATAACTATACTGTGTGATCACAGTCATTTGCTATATCATTTTGAAAATCTGAAAGTAATTAGGATTTTTCAACTCGAATTTCAGCAGTTACATCATTTATTTATTGTTTATTAAGCTGAGAGGTAACAAAAATATCAGTCAGAGCAGCGGTCTCCAACAATTTCTTTCTGACATGCTATCATGACTGAAACGACATTCTATGTATATGCATTAAAAAAATGAGCAGCAAAAGCTGAACCTCAGACAGAAGTGTCAGAATGTTCTGGAAAGTGTACAGGACTGGCACTTCAATTTGCTCTGGTAATTAGATTAGGAAAAGGAACAAAATGAAAAATAAGGTTTCCTCAATATGGCTGTATGTGTTTGAGTTTTTACTCAAGATATTTTGGCTCCCTACAGCATGGAACGTTTTCACTTGTCCTCGTGCCATCGAGTTTTACAGCACAAAAATAGGCCCTTCGGCGCATCGTGGCTGATTGATTGATAGATATTTATTGTCACATGTACCGACAGTGAAAAGTATTTTTCTGCAGCTAAGGGAGCGTACACAATTCACACAGAGTAGACAAAAGAATAATCGACAGAGTACAGCGACAAATGGTACATCAACAAATAGTGATTGGTTACAGGGCGAAACAAGGACCAAACAAGCAATACATGTGAAAGAGCAGCATAGGGCATCGTGAATAATGTTCTTACAGGGAACAGATCAGTCCGAGGGAGAGTCGTTGAGGAGTCTGGTAGCTGTGGGGAAGAATCTGTTCCTATGACTGGATGTGTGGGTCTTCAGATTTCTGTATCTTCTGCCTGGTGGAAGGGTCTAGAAAAGGGCAAAGCCTGGGTGGGAGGGGTCTCTGACAATGCTGTCTGCCTCCCTGAGGCAGCGGGAGGTGTAGACAGAATCAATGGGAGGATGGCAAGCTTGTGTGATGTGTTGGGCTGAGTTCACCACACTCTGCATTTTCTTGCGATCTTGGGCCGAGCAGTTGCCATACCAGGCTGTAATGCAGCCGGATAGGATGCTCTGTATGTCACATCTGTAGACGTTTGTGAGAGTCGATGCAGACATGCCGAATTTCTTTAGCTTCCCTGGGAAATGGGTTGGGCTTTCTTGACTGTTGCGTCAACGTGAGTGGACCAGAACAGGCTGTAGGTGATGGTGACCCCCAGGAACTTAAAGCTATTGACCATCTCCACTTCGGAGCCATTGATGTAGATGGACGGTGGGGGGGGGGGGGGGGGGGGGTCGTGCTACGCTTCCTGAAGCCAGTGATAAGTTCCTTGGTCTTTCCAGCATTTAGAGAGAGGTTGTTTTCGGTACACCATGCAACCATGTGATCTATCTCCCTTCTGTAGTCTGATTCGTCGTTGTTAAGACGGGAGCGGGTGAGTGGGTGTTTAAGCCTCGGAGAGAGGTGAGTGTATGTGTTTGTGTGTGAGGATGAGTGTGTGTGAGGGGCACAGACAATCAATCAATCTATCAATCCTCACAAACAACTCATTCTCACACACACACTCACCCTCACCCTCATAAACACACCCGCTCCTTTCCCCAGGCCCAAACCTCCCCATCCATCTCCTGAGGACTTGCCGCTGCCGCCAGGTTTCGGGTCGATTCGATTCCTGCTGGCTCCCGCCTCACCTTGGCCTTGATTCGGTTCGATTCCTGCTGGCTCCCGCCTCACCTTGGCCTTCATTCGGTTTGATTCCTGCTGGCTCCTGCCTCACCTTGGCCTTGATTCGGTTCGATTCCTGCTGGCTCCTGCCTCACCTTGGCCTTGATTCGGTTCGATTCCTGCTGGCTCCCGCCTCACCTTGGCCTTGATTCGGTTCGATTCCTGCTGGCTCCCGCCTCACCTTGGCCTTGATTCGGTTCGATTCCTGCTGGCTCCCGCCTCACCTTGGCCTTGATTCGGTTCGATTCCTGCTGGCTCCCGCCTCACCTTGGCCTTCATTCGGTTCGATTCCTGCTGGCTCCCGCCTCACCTTGGCCTTGATTCGATTCGATTCCTGCTGGCTCCCGCCTCACCTTGGCCTTGATTCGATTCGATTCCTGCTGGCTCCTGCCTCACCTTGGCCTTCATTCGGTTCGATTCCTGCTGGCTCCTGCCTCACCTTGGCCTTGATTTGGTTTGATTCCTGCTGGCTCCCGCCTCACCTTGGCCTTCATTCGGTTCGATTCCTGCTGGCTCCTGCCTCACCTTGGCCTTGATTTGGTTTGATTCCTGCTGGCTCCCGCCTCACCTTGGCCTTCATTCGGTTCGATTCCTGCTGGCTCCCGCCTCACCTTGGCCTTCATTCGGTTCGATTCCTGCTGGCTCTTGCCTAATCTTGGCCTTGATTCGATTCGATTCCTGCTGGCTCCTGCCTCACCTTGGCCTTGATTCGGTTTGATTCCTGCTGGCTCCCGCCTCACCTTGGCCTTGATTTGGTTTGATTCCTGCTGGCTCCTGCCTCGCCTTGGCCTTGATTTGGTTTGATTCCTGCTGGCTCCCGCCTCACCTTGGCCTTGATTTGGTTTGATTCCTGCTGGCTCCTGCCTCACCTTGGCCTTGATTCGGTTTGATTCCTGCTGGCTCCTGCCTCACCTTGGCCTTCATTCGGTTCGATTCCTGCTGGCTCCTGCCTCACCTTGGCCTTGATTCGGTTCGATTCCTGCTGGCTCCCGCCTCACCTTGGCCTTCATTTGGTTCGATTCCTGCTGGCTCCCGCCTCACCTTGGCCTTCATTCGGTTCGATTCCTGCTGGCTCCCGCCTCACCTTGGCCTTCATTCGGTTCGATTCCTGCTGGCTCCTGCCTCACCTTGGCCTTCATTCGGTTCGATTCCTGCTGGCTCCCGCCTCACCTTGGCCTTCATTCGGTTCGATTCCTGCTGGCTCCCGCCTCACCTTGGCCTTGATTTGGTTTGATTCCTGCTGGCTCCCGCCTCACCTTGGCCTTCATTCGGTTCGATTCCTGCTGGCTCCCGCCTCACCTTGGCCTTCATTCGGTTCGATTCCTGCTGGCTCCTGCCTCACCTTGGCCTTCATTCGGTTTGATTCCTGCTGGCTCCCGCCTCACCTTGGCCTTCATTCGGTTCGATTCCTGCTGGCTCCCGCCTCACCTTGGCCTTCATTCGGTTCGATTCCTGCTGGCTCCCGCCTCACCTTGGCCTTCATTCGGTTCGATTCCTGCTGGCTCCCGCCTCACCTTGGTCTTCATTCGGTTCGATTCCTGCTGGCTCCTGCCTCACCTTGGCCTTGATTTGGTTTGATTCCTGCTGGCTCCCGCCTCACCTTGGCCTTCATTCGGTTCGATTCCTGCTGGCTCCCGCCTCACCTTGGCCTTCATTCGGTTCGATTCCTGCTGGCTCCTGCCTCACCTTGGCCTTCATTCGGTTCGATTCCTGCTGGCTCCCGCCTCACCTTGGCCTTCATTCGGTTTGATTCCTGCTGGCTCCCGCCTCACCTTGGCCTTCATTCGGTTCGATTCCTGCTGGCTCCCGCCTCACCTTGGCCTTCATTCGGTTCGATTCCTGCTGGCTCCCGCCTCACCTTGGCCTTCATTCGGTTTGATTCCTGCTGGCTCCCGCCTCACCTTGGCCTTCATTCGGTTCGATTCCTGCTGGCTCCCGCCTCACCTTGGCCTTCATTCGGTTTGATTCCTGCTGGCTCCCGCCTCACCTTGGCCTTGATTCGGTTTGATTCCTGCTGGCTCCCGCCTCACCTTGGCCTTGATTCGGTTCGATTCCTGCGTAAACCACGTGATGACCACCAGCTCTGGGAACTTTTCATGTATCTCAGGGGGTCCACGGATCCCAGCTTGGGAACCCCTGACTTATAGGATAACATGGCGGGATTCTCCGACCCCCCGCCGGGTCGGAGAATCGCCGGGGGGTGGCTTGAAACCCACCCCCGCCGGCTGCTCAATTCTCTGGCGCCGAGGTTTTGGCGGGGGTGGAAATCGCGGCCCGCCGGTCGGCGGCTGCTGGCAGCGGCCTCCCCCGCGATTCTCCGGCCCGCGATGGGCCGAGTGGCTGCCTATTTTCGGCTGGTCCCGCTGGCGTAAATTAGACCAGGTCCTTACTGGCAGTACCTGGCTCCATGGGCGCCCTGCAGAGTCCATGGGGGGGGGGGGGATCTGGCCCCGGGAGGTGCCCCCTGGTGGCCTGGCCCACGATCGGGGCCCACCGATCCGTGGGCGGGCCTGTGCCGTGGGGGCACTCTTTCCCTCCGCACCGGACGCTGTCAACCTCCGCCATGGCCGGTGCGGGGAAGAACCCCCCTGCGCATGCGCTGGGATGATGCCAGCACACGCTGGTGCTCCCGCGCATGCAGCAACTCGCGCCAGCTGGCGGAGGCCCTTCTGCGCCGGCTGGCGTGGCACCAAACACTCCGGCGCCAGCCTAGCCCCTGAAGGTACGGGAGTGGCCCGCCCCGCCCGTTCGCAGAGAATCCCGCCCCATACATTTTTAGAACAGAAAATGCTGGAAATATTCAGCAAGTCAGGCAGTGTTTGTAGACAGAGAAACATACGGTGAAGAGGGCAATTTGGGCATCTTCATATATTAGAACCAGTTTAAAACCTACACTTCCATTATTTACTGGGGAAGTTAAAATCTTCAGTTCTGACTGTGAGAACTGCCAATTGTAACAGACACTACAAGGTCACAATTTGTCTCTGAGGAGCCAGCTTCAATGAATAAAAGTTATCGGTGTTGGAACTCAATGTTTATTCTACAATGTGTAACACTGTACCATTCTTATGGCTCCAGCATGTCTGCTGAAAACAGAGGGGAAGATAGATGGATGGCATCCATGCCTTGACAGGAGCCATTAAAGGCAGGGGAGGAGGGTGGTCGACGGCTACACCCTAGATATCAGACGACCGATATTGCAAAACAACATACGTGCCTTTGTAATGATTGGATGTAATTAAGCATGGGGCTCTTTAATGTGATTGGTTAATTATTCTCATATACAATGCATGATGTAACCTTAATCGATAGTCATGATTGGACATAGATAACGAGTAACAAATGATTGGTATATGCTAATTTCTTGGAATTGAATCTTGAAGTATAATTGTCAGTATTATCATTAAATCTATGCTTCTCCGATGTCCCACTTGGAATACCAAGAGCCCTTGCTATAGCTTGTAATAAAACTAGTTCCTTTACTCCAAGGATCTTTGTCTGGTTTCTCGTGAGGAGAAGAGTGAAGTACACCAAGGTAGAACAACTGTACTTTTCTCTGCAACAGCTGAGCAGCAGAAGATGGTTGCCCTGGCTATGCGTAAGGACAGGGCGTCAGGTTGGTGAGTATTACCTTTGATCATACTCCTGACTGGGTGCTGGCATATAGTTTAGTCAGCTGACAGGCGCATCCGAACTCAGAGTGAACCAGACCAGATTAAGGGAGTTTGTGTGAAAGAGAGATGCATCTCTCTGGAGACTCCGAGGGAGTGACGTACGGCTCCTTTCTAGGACAGAGGGGGAGTGAGACGCTCTGCCCTATTGTAGCGGGTGCGAGGGAAACAAAGGACAGAGTGGTGGAAGTTTCCTACGAGGGATTACCCCGAATTCGCACAACTTTTTCTTTCTATAACCTTTACATCTTTCCATCACTGTCAGATACTGCGTGGTCTCTTCACAGGGAGTAGTGCAATAAAGTAAATATGTCAGAGTCAAGGGAGGTGAAAGGCGACCCGGCAGAACTGCCGGGCAGCACGGTAGCATTGTGGATAGCACAAATGCTTCACAGCTCCAGGGTCCCAGGTTCGATTCCGGCTTGGGTCACTGTCTGTGCGGACTCTGCACATCCTCCCCGTGTGTGCGTGGGTTTCCTCCGGGTGCTCCAGTTTCCTCCCACAGTCCAAAGATGTGCAGGTTAGGTGGATTGGCCATGCTAAATTGCCCATGGTGTCCAAAATTGCCCTTTGTGTTGGGTGGGGTTACTGGGTTATGGGGATAGGGTGGAGGTGTTGACCTTGGGTAGGGTGCTCTTTCCAAGAGCCGGTGCAGACTTGATGGGCCGAATGGCCTCCTTCTGCACTGTAAATTCTATGAACTGAAGGTCGTGACAGAATGGGGAGGGAAAGGTACAACGTCCCTTTTCCTTGCCCAAAACCATCCTAATTGATAAAATGTAAAATCAGGGTGAATTCCAACAGACACACTGCTGTGCAGAGAAAAACATGCTGCAAAACTCCAATAAGCCCTTTCAAGAATATTTGGGGATTGTTCCCCTTGCTGCGGTGCAGGTTGCTGCAGCTGGCTGATTCCCCCCAGACAGCCAACACTGTGAATGTTAGAACAAAATTTATAAAATAAAGAATTAACTAAGTTGTAAACGAAACACAGGCTGGTGTTAAACAATTCTTAAATCCAGTTATGCGGCAAGGTCAGGTAGCAGCTTGGCAGCAATCCAATTTGAACTTTCAAATATTTGGGAAAAAAACGTAACCTTCTTTCAAACTCGGCTAAGTGATGAAATTGAAATGGGTTTAAAGAAATAAAAGGACATAAAAATTTTTGGATCTGAAATGTTAATTATTTCAGCAGGCAATTGATTTGTTTTTAAATTGCCCAGAAACTTGCCTGTCTGTGATTATATATGTGTCTAAATTATTTGATATCAGTTTTAATTGTGGATTTATAGGAACTGAATGATACCAGTTAAAAGTGGAAATTTTAAGCGTCGTCTAAAGGAATTTGGAATAAATGTGAGAAATTTATTGTGTTATCACATCACTGCCATTAGAGAAGAAAGGATTTGTGTTTCAGTGAGAATGCCTTTGAGATTTGAATTTAACAAAGAGTAGTGGTGCCTGTGAAATCAGTTGTTGGAAATTGGCTGAAATGGAACAAAAAATAAATAAATGAATTAAATAAATAATTGAAGTTTATAATGAAGAAGACTGGAGGATCTTGTTTATCATTTTAACCAAGAGATTGTGAGCATGCAGTGCTCTGTCTCTAAGAATCTGCAGCGGTGAGATAAGGCTGATGATTAATTGTTTGAAATTTATGAGCTTTGTGTTTCGTTTGTTTTATGTGGATGTTCGTATATTTGTGTTACCATCGTTTTGGACTACGTTGGTTAAAGTTCATCTTTCTGGGGAATTAACCTCATCTGGAGTTTTTAATTACAGATATTCTGGAAGTTTATAACAGAACCACAAGGACTCTTAAGTAATTAATTTTGGTCATTGTTGCTTTAAAGCACTTGACATGTTTCTCTGCTTGTGGATGAATGATATTTTTGATATGAATGATCTCTTTCAAGCTTTAATGTTTTCTGTGTGATATGGTGATTTTGAGATCAGAGGTTAAGTGATTTAAGTCAAACATCTAATAAATTGAGGTGCACTTCACAAATCTTTGAAAATAAAGTTCTCAACCTGGAATCATGCTTTCTGGTCGGAGACATGCTGCGGGCTTCTCCGTCAGCGTGATCCTGCGCTTTGCTGGCAGCACATCCACACCCGCCTGTTTCCCAATGGCATGGGTGGGAAACCCCATTGGCCGACTGCCAGAATGGAGGATCCCGCTGCCGACAGGGGCGCGCCATGCTGGGAAAACGGGGCTGGCGGGATGGAGAATCAGTGGGGTTGATTGGAATATGGGATATTTGAAATGATTATCGTCAATCCTGCGTTGGATTGATCTTGTACAAGAATGTCACTTCACGTCAGGTTCAAAAGGTTATTTTATTTCATTTACGGGATGTGGCCGTCGCTGGTTAGGCCAGCATTTATTGCCCATCCCTAGTTGCCCTACAGAAAGTGGTGGTGAGTCGTTTTATTGAACCGCTGCAGTCCTTCAACTGTAGGTACACCCACAGTGCTATTCGGGAGGGAGTTCCAGGATTTTGCCCCAGTGACAGAGAAGGAACGGCGATATATTTCCAAGTCAGGGTGGTGAGTGACCTGGAGGAGAACCATCCAGGTGGTGGGATTCCCATATATCTGCTGTCCATCAAGACGCCTGGACGTCAGTTCTCCACCATCGCCGGAGTGCCCCAGGTCCAGGGAATAATGGATGGCACGCATGTCGCCTTGCGCGCACCGGGGGAACAGGGAGTGCCCTTCTTAAACAGGAAGGGATTCCATTCCCAGAATGTTCAACTTGCGTGTGACCACCGTCTCCAGATCATGCTCGTGTGTGCATGCTTTCCAGGGAGCGTGCATGACAGCTACATCCTGGGATACGCGGAGATCTATGGTGTCTTTGAGGACGACCTGAGGATGATGGTTTGGCGCTTGGTGATAAGGGGTACCCGCTGAGGTCCTGGCAGATGACGCCAGGGCAGAGGCTGGAGACCGATGTGGAGATCCGATATAACAAGGCCCATATTGCCACCCGGGCTGTCATTGAGCGGTGCATCGGAATGCTCAAAATGGGGTTCTGATACCTGGACAGCTCTGGTGGTGCACTAATGTACACCCACCAGAGAGTCTCCCGCTTTGTGGTGGTCTGCTATGTCCTCCACAACCTGGCACAGCAGTGGGGCGACGTGCTGGAAGAGGAGCAAGAGGGACTTGTGGCCTTATCTGAGGTGGATGAGGAGTGGCCGGACCAGGAGGGGCTGGAGGACAAGCCCGTGGAAGCAAACAGAGGATGAAGGACAGGCGGCGGCGAGAGTCCAGCATTCCCGGAGAGACAGGGGGGGGGCCTGCATCCTCGCACTCTTCCCATAGGACGAGGCCCACCCCCCCAATCACCCCCTTCTGCCATTGGCCACCCCCTCCCGCCATTGACCACCCATCCCTCTGACCTATTTTCCCCCTCCCGCCCCCCCACCCCCTCCCTCTCACCCATTCCCCCACAACTCCCTACCCTGTTCCACCCTCCCAGGTGGAACGTCGCTCCAGTGTGATGGGCCTGTGTAGGCACTGTCAGCCAGTCACAGCACAAGGCAGAAGAGTGATCCACAATCTTCTTCATCTTCCGTGCTCTGCTGCTATGTCTAGCTGTATCCCCAGGATGTGCATCAGAGGATGAGGCAGCCTGCTGCTTCTCACTTCCTGTGGCCTTTAATGCCCTTGCTGGGCAACTGGGGGGCCCGGAGCCAGAGGGCTCCGGCCGACTTATTGGAGTCACCCCATTCTGCTCACTGACCTTGAGACGTGCCGGTGCCAGGAGGGGGTTTCGAGTGAGGTGGAGACAACCATTGTCTCCCTGGTGGCAGGCCCCGGGTAGGCCTCTAGTGCTCCCTCTTCCTGGACAGTGCCTGTAGGGCCCTGGGGGTCTCCATACAATGGAGAGGCAGCACAGTGAGCTCCAGAGAGGTCTGCGTCATCTGGCTCTGCCGGTACTGGCACCTCCCCATTGTCTGCACCATGGTGTTGACTTCCTCGGCGATGGCCTCAGTGACCTGGTCATGCTCTGCAGTGTCTCTGCAATGTCCACCTGCGTCTGGGACACATCCCTCAGTGACTGGGCCATGCTCTGCAGTGTCTCCGCAATGTCCACCTGCATCTGGGACACATCCCTCAGTGACTGGGCCATGCTCTGCAATGTCTCCGCAATGTCCACCTGCGTCTGGGATACATCCCTCAGTGACTGGGCCATGCTCTGCAGTGTCTCCGCAATGTCCACCTGCATCTGGGACACATCCCTCAGTGACCGGGCCATGCTCTGCAGTGCCTGGGCAATATACACCTGCGTCTGGGACACATCCCTCAGTGACTGGGCCATGCTCTGAAGTGTCTCCGCAATGTCCACCTGCATCTGGGACACATCCCTCAGTGACTGGGCCATGCTCTGCAGTGTCTCCGCAATGTCCACCTGCATCTGGGACACATCCCTCAGTGACTGGGCCATGCTCTGCAGTGGCTCTGCAATGTCCACCTGCATCTGGGACACATCCCTCAGTGACTGGGCCATGGCTGCCGGGCGTGGTTACAGCGAATTAGTTGTTGGGATAACCAGTTCCACTGTGAAGTTCATGGGATATCATGTTCGGCACTAAGTCCCGTTAAATACGGCTGCATCTTGCCGACTAGGCAGTCGGGAAGCACTGGGGCAGTTGCGCCCAATATGACACTTCGAACTTTTCCCGTTTAATCACACCCTATATCTCTTTGCAGACTTGCTACCTCCTTTTGACAACTTACCGTTCAACCTATCTTGGTGTGGTTTAGCTCAGTGGGCTAGACAGCTGGTTTGTGATGCAGAACAAAGCCAGCAGCACGGGTTCAATTCCCGTACCAGCTGAGAATTCTGACTTCTGCCTGTGTACCCGAACAGGCGCCAGAATGTGACGACCAGGGGCTTTTCACAGTAACTTCATTGCCGTGTTCATGAAAGCCTACTTGTGACAATAAAAAAAGATTATTATCATTATGTCAACAGTATATCTAGTTACCATACATTCTCCAAGTCATTGATATAGATTGTAAAGAGTTGATGTCCTCGCCCTGATGTCTATAATACTCCACCAGTTACAGCTTTCCAATCCCAAAAAGACCTATTTAACCTTACTCTCTGTGTCCTGTTATCCAATGGATCTTTTATTAATGCTAATATGTTACCCGCAACACCATGAGAGTTTATTTTGTGTGGCAACTTTTGATGTGGCACTCATCATATTTTTCAAAACCAAGTACACCACATCTACAGTTTCCCCTTTTCTCCACTTTGCAAGTCGTTGCCTCAAAATGCTCGAATAAATTAGTGAAACAGGATTTCCTTTTCACAAAACCATATTGATTGTGTTTGATCCCATTATGATTTTAAAAAATTTACCCTGCTATAACCTCCTTAAGAATGGATTTTAGCTATTTCCCCATGACAGATCCTGGGTTAACTGGCCTATTGTTTCCTGTCTCTCATTTTTCTTGAATAAATTTTCAGTTTTCTGATCCACTGGGGTTTCTCCAGAATCTGCAGAATTTTGGAAGATTCCTCAGATCAACTGCCCTCTGGTGTCAGTATTAAATACTGTATAGATGGAATATCTGGGGTGGGATTTTCCGTTGCTCGATGCCGAAATCAGGAATGGCGATCAGGTGGAGAATGGCTCCCAACGCTGAATCGCAGCAGGCGCCGGTTTGATGCCATGTTGCGATGCTCCCCTCCCTCCAAATCGGCGTCATCAAAACACGCACCGCGTGCAGTCGAACTCCTTTTGAATATCATTACCGGGCCCACCTACAATGCTCCGCCTCCGATGGGCCGAGCACCCGACGGCGCGGGCCACTGGCATGGCGGCTGCAGAGTGAGAAACGGCGTGTGGACAGTGTCCAGGACAGCCATACTCGGCCGAGATCCATTCCGCTGGTCAGGGGGCTTCTGCCAGGGCTGGGGGAGTGGTCAGAAGGTGGGCTGTGGGGTCGGGGTGGACAGGTACACAGTCCAGCACAACCGGTGCCATGTTTCCCGGTGAGATCAGTGTGTGTGTTGGGGGTGTAGGCGTACAGGCGGCTGCAGCTTGTCAGCCCTGTGCATGTCCAGCACGTCCTGCCGATTCTCCCACCATTTTCCGGCGTTCCGCGGATGTTTCACACGGCGCTGCTGCTAGCCCCTCACCGGTAGTGGAATCGGTGCGGGTATGGCGCCGTTTTTCCGTCGTGAAACTCCACGGATCCTCTGTTGGCATCAGCACTTAGACGCAGGAACAGAAAATCCAGCCCCTGACCTCAGTAGCCTCTGCTCCAAAACTAAACTGACCACCATAGACATACATGGTACACACAATGAGTGCAGTGTGATTGTCCATTCTGCACCAAACTTACAAGCTGCACTCAATCCCTTCAGTTCCGTACACAAGAAACTTGGCTTGTTCCTGAATGTCGTCAAAACAAAACTCATATCGACTGACATCTGCCCAGCCAAATGTTTCACTTCTCATATATGTTCAAGGAGAGACTCTGCAATACATTGCACTCTTCCTATATCTTTACAGCTACCTCTCTAAAAAGACCACCTTTAACAAAGAGATCCAACACTGCATAGCTGTGCTGGTTCAACAAATTACAGCTGCGAGCGTTTGCTGGTATAATGACGCAAAGACGGCTGCCAGTAAACATAAGATCGATGTATTTACAAGGGTCTGCATAATGCAGCATCTCACTCCTAGTGCAATCCTAGCTGGGAGGACTTATCCCACCAGGCCCTAATCTGGGCATGCTTTTAACCTTTGCCCATAACAAACCCCAGGTGGTAGGCCTCTGCCCCCTACCTGGGGAGCTCATATGGAAGGTTCCCCCGTGGTCCTCATGGGGGTTATGACACCACTCCCCCACAAAGTCCGAAAGGTCCCCTTCAGCCGCCTACGGAGGGGGCCGTCAGCACACTTCGCCTGCAGTGGTTCCAGGTCAGGTGGAGTGTATCGAGTAGCCGACCACCGCTTCCTGGTTGATCGGTAAAGAGTTACAGCTTGGACAAGCCGTTGCCCGCTGGTGCGGACACGTCCGTGTACATGTCGGAACCCAAATCATCATCCTCATGCTGCACCGGGCGTGATGTCCGCAACTGCAAGGCCCTCAACTCGAGGGGTGACTCCTGATGTGGCAAGGTGGAACCACCGTCAGTCGGGTGTCCTGACTGGCAAGCTCCCACCTGGTTAAGTGGTCCAAATGCTTCTTGATGGTCTTCCACTGAACCAAGACTTTTAGGCACCGGGCCTGAACATCCCAGGGCCACCCCTGGAGGTCAAAGCTCCGTCACCAACGTTTCGAGCGTATATGAAGCCCCTGGCGTGAAACGCCGATTCCAACACCCTCAAGTCAACACTCGACTTTGTAACTGAGGTGCGGAAAAGGCAGACTCAGCCGAGTCCTGAGCCGTCGACCCACCAAAAGCTCCAGAGACACGATCCCGGTCGTCACATGCGGTGTTGTACGATAAGCGAACAGGAAATTTGCCAGGCGCGTGTCCATGGACCCCGTTGACTGCTTCTTCAATCCCCATTTTAAAGTCTGGACTGCCCTCTCTGCTAGTCCATTGGAGGAAGGATGATAGGGAGTGGTCCAAACATGTTGAATGCCGTTCTGCTGCACAAAAACGGCAAACTCGTTACTGGTGAACGGGGTGCCATTATCCATCACCAGGACTTCCAGGATCTCATTGGTGCTGAAAATCTCTGAGTTTCTCAAATGTGGCCCCTCCCGCCATTCACCGGCCTCGTTACACTCGAGCGGATGTGCAACGAGGCCTGAGAGTTGCACCGATAGTTTCCACCAACAGCTTCCTCTGCTGTTAAGACCACACATGAGCTGGTCCCTCAACATCGCTGAGAGAGACGGCCCATACTCGCAGTGTTCAGCCAGGCGCCGCAGACGGATCAAGAATTCTGCGACTGATTCACCAGGAGAGCGCACCGCAGTGTTTAATCAATGCCATTGTATAATTACGGGAGTCGGAGTGATTTGAGACCAAAACTACCAACTCATCAAACGAGTCCAGTGTAGCTAGGTACGTCAAACTCTTTATGATCCCAAACGTTTGGGTCCCGCAGGTGGTCAGGAGGCGAACTTCCTGTCGGTCTTCCCCCAGTATCCCATTTGCTTGCAAGACGTATCGCATGCGTTCCACATATTGATTCCAATCCTCCAGACATGCATCGAAGACCTCCTGTTTCCCGAATAATGGCATTGTATTTGATACGATGTGGCATTCCCCACAATGAAAAACCAGCGGCTAAAACCCATTGACAGCAGCGGGACCGGAAGATCCCGCCACTGGCCAATGGTGGGCCACCTCTTCAGCAACAAAGCATGCCGGGGTCGGGGGGGGGGTTGGAAAATTCCACCTGCAGTCTTACGTAGAAAGTCGCAACTCCTCCTGGCTTCAACCAAAACTCTTCTCCCTGCCCCACCAGGATAAATCTTCCAGTGTCCATTAAAGTCCCTTCATTCAGTGCTCAAATGGACTACCAGCATCAAGGTGCCCTCTGGTGACTCCTTGATCTTTGATTCTCCATATAAGTCTAGATTCTTTGAACTGGGAATCCCTCCTCATCCGCCCTCTGTTTGGTGGCCAACCCAGAAACAGCCCTATACTTCTGCTTGGAATAGCAGCACCTGTTATGAGTCTTCCTCCCCAAGCCTTTCCATCTGATTGACTCTGACAGTCTGAATGGCTGTACGGAGCAATACTAGATGCCATTTCTTTTGTGTCAAGGTTTAAAACTTTTACTTTCAATGAGTTTTGATTTAAATTTGGGTCTCCAGAACCAGCAGGTCACATGGTTTTGTCTCCGGGCAGATTCCTTAAGGGGAGGGGGGAGTCACAGCCACTCTCCAAACCACTCACTTTTACCTTAAATTAAAGGAGACAGTTTAAAACATAAAAAGATTCAGCATTTATAACATTGCTCAGCTACATTTGAATTAATTTCTTTGCATAATTATTGTTCCCCATCTTCTCAACAGCTTTATTTCTAATATCCAGTTTTATGGACGGTTTTGACAGATTCACTTCAAAGATAAGACGTCTATTTTCTCTGAAAGTTCTGGATAAACTAATTTGGTTTTAAAAGAGTATGCTCATAAAATCCCTTCTAAACAGGAACAGGAGCCAAGCAGAAATGAAATGGCCCTCTATTAAATTCAGCCATTTGTCAAATGTCCTTTTCAATGCTATCAAAGTCACTTTCACTGGTCGACAGGCAACTTGACTTGGTCTACTTATCAGCAATTGTTATATTGATTTGAGTACCTTCCTCTATCTCAGTAACAAATAAACTAAGTCAAATCAAGTTCCTATTTTCCTCTGTCGGTTACAATGAGCTCCAGCTCTTCATTCAACCCAATTTATAGCTTGTCAGATTTTCAGATGCTTAATCTTCGATTTCTTCTTTTTCAGTGATTGAAGTTTCAATGTTATTCGATCTTTATTTTACACTTTATTTACCTATATCCAAGATCCATTATATTTGCTTTTTTATACATATCCCTGCTGGTTCCCCCATTTTCCAGACTGGAGCCTAGAATTTCACAGCAGTGTTGTCTGATTTTCAGGTAAATGTGCATGGCACACAGAGCAGCACTCCCACTTCAGTGTTAAAATACATGGGTTCAGGGCAGCATGGTGGCGCAGTGGTTCGTGCTGCTGTCTCAAGACGCCGAGATCCCAGGTTCGATCCCGGCTCTGGGTCACAGTCCGTGTGGAGTTAGCACGTTCTCCCTGTGTTTGCATGGGTTTCGCCCCCACAGCCCAAAAGATGTGCAGGGTAGGTGGATTGGCCACGCTAGATTGCCCGTTAATTGGAAAAAATGAATTGGGTACTCAAAATTTATTTTAAAAAAAGACATGGGTCCCACTCCAGAGACTTGAGCACAACATCTGGGCTGACCTAACATTACAGTACTGAGGGAGTGTCACCCTGTTGGTCATGCTCTACTTCTGTTGAGATGGGGAACCAAGGCCTTGATTATCATGTCAGGTGGATCCAAAGATCCCATGCCACTACGTGAAGAAGAATGGATGTGGGGATGGTCCTTCCTGGTGCCCTCGCCAGTATCTATCACTCACCAATACCTAAAATACAGATTAACCGGTCATTTATTTGACACTGCTGATACTGTGCATCGGTGATGGAGGGTGTGAATGTTTAAGGTGGTGGATGGGGTGCCAATCAATCGGGCTGTTTTGTCCTGGATAGTGTCAGGCTTCTTGAGTGTTGTTGGAGCTGCACTCTGTATTATTCTTTGTGTCTGAATAAAGCTCGTAGTCTTACAGTTGAAGTAGATGCTTTATTGTGTTAGTTTGTTCTCTCTCCAGCGCTAATACTATACGTCACATCTGAGCTGTCTGTATGTGTCCTGCTCACCAGCTGCCGTTCCTGTGAAGAGTGCCCCTTGACTTCCTGTTTTGTCTATTATATACATCTCTGGTGCTCCCTCTAGTGGTTACTTATTTGTAGTGTATTTACATTAACCCCTTGTGTACATACAGTGATGCATATCACTACATCCTTCCCTTTTTCTTTTTACATATTTTCTGTACTTTGTTGAAGTAAATTGTGCAAAACAAGTAGATAAATGATGATATGTACAAGTTGTGATGATATTGATGATTATACAAACCCAATTAATATTTATGAGTCCAATCTTAATTTAAAAAAATTATGAGTCCAACTTTATGAATTTATTCAGCTGAATTTTTGTTTCTGTTGTTGACGTGGTGATGTTGATATTGTAATATCTTTGTAAATGTCGTCAGTATTCTTGTGTAACCAACAAGTCATCACGAGGTGTTTGAATGATCGAACCACTGATGTTGACTGATGTGAACTTTTTTCTGTGCTTGTGGTATCGATTTAGTGTGTCATCTGCCTTGAAAGCTGGTGTGCTTGTTTGTTCTGGAGCAAATGTGAATTTGTGAGATTCGTTGTCATGCTTGTACTCTTGTCATTGTTTTGGAGTGTGCTGTTACATTGTCCTTCAGGTGCAGAGTTGTACCATGTTGTACAGATCATTGTTTCATTGTTGTTTCTGTCGTTACTGTCTTTGTTGTTCTCATTGTCGTTCCTGTTGTTGTTTTTGTCATGCTTGCTATTTCTGTTTTGTTGTTTTCGTTGTTGTTCTTGTTGTTTTTGTCATGCTTGTCGTTGCTGTTGTTGTCTTTGTAATGCTTCTTGTTGTTGTTTTTGTTGTTGTTTTTGTTGTTGTGCTTGTAGTTTTTGTTGTTGTTCTTGTTGTGCTTCTTGTTGTTTTTGTTGTTGCTGTTGTTGTTCTTGTTTCTGTTGTGCTTCTTGTGGTTTTTGTTGTTCTTGTTGCGCTCAATGATTATTCCGTGTGGATAATTTGAGTCATTCTCAAAAGTTATTGATGTCAGTATCCTTTGTGGTATCTGATGTTTCATTGAGCGTTTCTTGAGGATTGTGAGAATGATCTGATGTTGCATTGATCTTGGCGACACAGTCATTTGTGGTGGATTTGATTCCTCTTCTTTGCTTCCTTGGCGTTCCTCTTCTGGAGTCATTTCTGATTGATCTGATTCATCTGTGATTTCAATTGACGTGGTCTCACTGGACTCATGAGTAGCCCTACTCTGATTGTTGAGTGCTTGTGTACAGACGAGCTGAGATCTGTCAGTCTCGCTGTGATCCTGCACATCCTGTATGTCGATTGTGATCACATTGTCACTGTTTTCACATACAGTGGGTGGACTTACATTGTCTTCTCTTTGTTGTTCACGTGTGCTGGGTAGACTTTCATAGTCTTCTTTTTGTTGCTCAAATGAGTTGAATAGACCTTCATGGTCTTCTTCGTGCACGGTTGGCGCTCTGGAGTCTTTAATTGCTTCCATTATGGAGTCTGTCAACAAGCTCTTTGTGGAGGCTTGCGTCGCTCTCTCTGTGGAGTCTTTCATCGCTCTCTGTGTAGAGTCGTGCAGTGTTCTCTCTGTGGAGTCGATCTGTGCTCTCTCAACGGAGTCGGTCAGTACTCTCTGTGTGGCGTTGTGTTCTTCTTGGGTATTTGAAGGTTGCTGTCATCCAATGTATCGACGATCTGCTATTGCATCATGGTATTGGATTCATCTACCATGAGTAGGGTCGTGTTGAGCTTTTCAACCGTGTCGCTGATGCTATGATTAGCATAGCCGAATAACTCAGCCATGTCTGAGTAACAATTTTCGATAAACAAATCATCTTCTTTTGTTTCGGATTTGTCATTGTGCTCTTCACTTTGGGTGGTGCAAACTGATTATTCCAGGGTGCTGCGAAAGTTATTTTCAACTGCTGGTAGAAGTTCAGGCAATGTTGTACCTTTTGAGGTTGAATTTCTTTTGTATTGTGCCTTTAAGAGTCTTGTTTGTGATTTTTGGGTATTTTCCCTTTAAGTGGGCGTGGTCTGAGTCTTCGGACGTCATGACACTTGTGACATAAAGCGTAGGAATCGATTGCGCATGCGTAAATCAATTTTATTTTTTACTGTGCGCTTTACGCGGCTTGCGCATGTGCAGATCCATCGTCGAACGGTGTTCGATCTTCTTCTGACTGCGCATGCGTGGCTTGCGCATGCGCAGAACGACCTGCATCCAAAACGTCTTTTTTCAATTGCTCATGCGTGGTTTGTGCATGCGCAGAACGTTCTTCGTGCAAAATGGCTGATTTCAACTGCGCATGCGTGGTTGCAGTTTCGTGCGCATGAGCAGAACCTGATTTGCGTCTTTTGTTCCCCGGGGACTTTAAAATGTGTTCAGACGCCATTTTAACGTGGATTTCAGCGTTATTTCTTGGTAAAAAGTTAATGTTATTTTTTTCCTTTCGATCTGTACTTCTCAATCACGATTTCCAGCGTTGAACCTTTCTGTTCTGATAATGATTGTTTGAGTTTCGCATCACTCATTCCCTGTGCAATTTGGTTTCCGAGCATTGAATGTCTTAAAGCAGCATTTTTACTGGTGTTACAGTGATCTTCAACTTTTTTGAGTATTACTTCTAATTTGGTGTTGGCTTCACCTTTCAAGTATTTAAAGCCATTATAGATTTCTCTAGCTTCATGTCCTGCTAGGAGCAGTGCTATTTTCGTTTCTTCAGAGGCTGTTCTCAAATCATTAGCTGTGATATATATTTTGAACATTTGTTTAAAACTTTTCCATCTATGACTTAAATTACCGGTTGTTTTCAGCTGTGGTGGCATTCCAACGAGTTTCATTGAATGAGCGAAGTCTCCCCACGTCGAATGTCCGGTACAAGTTTACTTGTCATTTCGATCTTTCTTTGTCTGCATCTTGTGTAATCTTCTAGTAAGCATTCTGAAGTCCCCTGGTACCATGTATTATTCCTTGTGTCTGAATAAAGCTCGTAGTCTTACAGTTGAAGTAGATGCTTTATTCTGTGAGTTCGTTCTCTCTCCAGCGTTTATACTATACGTTACATCTGAGCTGCCTGTCCGTGACCTGGTCACCAGCTGCCGTTCCTGTGAAGAGTGCCCCTTCACTTCCTGTTTTGTCTATTATATACATCTCTGGTCTCCCTTTAGTGGTTACTTAGTTGTAGTGTATTTACATTAACCCCTTGTGTATATACAGTGATACATATCACTACACACTCATCCAGGCAAGTGGGGAATATTCCATTATACTTCTGACTTGTTATTTGTAGATGGTGGACAGGCTTTGGGGGTCAGGAAGTGAGCTCCTTGCCTCTAACTTGCCCTGGTGGCCACTGTATATATGTGGCTGATCCAATTTAGTTTTTGGTTAATGGTAACACCCAGAATGTTGATTGTGGGGGATTCAGCGATACCATTGAATGCAAAGTGGTTAGATTCTCTCTTGTTGGAGATTAGCACTTGTGAATATTACTTGCCACTTTGCAGCTCAAGTCTGAATGTTGTCCTATTCTTTCTCCACATGGCCATGGACTGTTTCAGCATCTGAGAAATCACAAATGGTACTGAACCCTGTGCATGTGTAAGTGAACATTCCCACTTCTGACCTTACGGTAAAGGTACAATTGCTGAGGGTGGGTCAGAGGGAGGAGCCTGATTGATTTGCTGACTGTGGTAATTGAAGTGTTGACTGCTGGCACAAAACTGTTGTGACAATAAAGAGTATTATTATTAATGATATTCCAACGGCGTTTACTGTACGTGCGTTCTGGAACGCATTGACGCCGCAGTCGAGGCACCGGAGAATTGCGATTTGGCGTGAAACCGGCATCCGCCACGATTTCAGTGTCAAAACCGATTCTCTGCCCAATCGCATTTCCTGATGCTGGAGTCTGCCGACAGAGAAGCCTTCCCACAATGTCTGTTTCAGGAGCTGGTGCCAATGGTCCACCTATGGCCCAATACAGCTGAAATGCTTTCCAGAGAAGTGGGATCCTAGATGCCGAATAAACATAAGAGACTTCTGTCTGTTTCAGATGGGAGGACTGGCTGCCGAAAACAAAGACCCTGCAAAATCAGATCAGGCACAAAGTCCTTTGTCGGAATTTGCAATGTTATTCTCATCACTGACCTCTTCCCACCACAAAAAGCAGTGAAAATCATTCCCACTCTCTCCTCCTGGGAGATGGAATTCTTGTTAGTGTGTCAGAAATATTAGCCAGAGGCATTTTGCTACTCACAAGCCCAATTCTCAATCTCTTTCTATGAAACTAGACATACCTCCAATTCCTGCCTCTCTGCCTAGATCACAGATTGAGAAGTATTGAGGCAGTTGGCCCTCAAACCATTTGGTTGGTTTCGATGTTATAAAGTTGGCATCAGTTCACCGCTTCAGGCTCTGGAATAACTCCCAGCAAATAAGCAGATTGTCACTGTGAGGTTAGATTTCTTTTTTAAGGGGGTTCTTTCAATTATTTGTCAATTCCCACCTCAAGTTTTGTTCCTCAAGGGTTTGGAGATTTTCCAAATTTTTCAGCATGTTAAATAAAGTGGGCCGGGTTCTCCGTTTCTGAGACTAAGTGTTGACGCCAACGCAGAATTCGTGGACTTTCACAACGGAAAAACGAGCGCCGCACCTGGACGGATTCCGCTAACATTCAGGAGCTAGCACCAGCGCCCCGTGGAACACAATCGATTCCAATGAGAAACGGTGCCGGATTCGCTGGGTCTGTGATTGACACTCAGGAGGCTGACAAGCTTCAGCTGCATATACACACTTCACTCCCCACACACATCATTCCAGCCAACAAGATGGCAACAAGGAGAGCGGCACCCCGTTTCACCACCGCCGAGCTGGACACCCGCCTGGAAGCTGTGGAGGAGAGGGGTGGGGGGGGGGGGGGGGCACCCTGTATCCAGGCCCGGGAAGGAGGCTGCCAGCTGCTGCTGTTCATCATGCCTGGACGCAGGTGTCAGAGGCAGTCAGCGCCACCAGTAACACCGTCCGGACCGGCCAGCGGTGCCGGAAGAAACTGCATGACCTCAGGGTGGCCAGGGTGAGTAGGCAGCGCTGTGCCCCTGGTACTAACCTACATCCCACACACCAGTAACCATACCCCCCCCCCACCCCCAAACTGGAGGGTGGGCGAATCCCCACCCTGCCCCACATGCCGGCATCAATACAGGCCGCCATGGCCGGTGCCCTGGCCACTGAGGCCACCAGCTACCCACCCTCATGCATTGGACTGTCTGACACTGTCGTTTTCTGTTTCCCCCCGCCCCCGGCACTCCAGGGGAAGTCCGCGCACAACCACCGGGAACGGGGAAAGACAGGTGGGGCCCAACGGACCTGTGGTCTCTCACTGTGCCCGAGCAGAGAGCCCTGGACGTGGTTGGTGGCGCAGAGGAAAGGGAGGTCGCTGAGGTGGAGCTCGGCCGCGGGCGAGGAAGTGAGACCTTGCTTAGTTGCGGTTCCCTATGACACATGCGCCAAACACCCCCAACACCACCCTCACGCCACCCTCGCCCTACACCTCAACGCCCCCACCCTACATCACCTCCACACCACCATCCTCCACTCACACGCCCACCCCCACTCCCTCCAGGCCGCGGTCTAATCACGAGCAGCAACGCTGAAAGCAGCTCGGACACCATCCTTCCGCCTGAGATTCCGGAGACCCTGGAGCTCGGGCCGGAGGATGACACTGACTTCCCATCACAGCTGTCTCCAACACCCTCCACCATCCCAGAGTCACTCACCTCGGTTGGACATGTTAGTGAAGAGCCTCCTTGGACACTCTCTGGTGTGCACCACACAGCTAATCCGCACCACACAGCTAATCCGGTACAGCAGGTGGCGGTAGGAACACCCAAGGGGCAGAAGGTCGGAGGGCAAGTAGACCCCAGGGACTAGCTGCCGTCCAGATGGGTATCGAGCTTCTGGAACGGACAGTCCCATCCATAGTGGAGATCCAGTCACAGAGCCAGGGACGATAGGAGGCACTGTCGGCGAGCATCCAGCATCTGCAGGTGTAGTTGGCGGAGTCCAACCGCGAGCAGGAGCTGGTGCCGACAATCCGTGCCAACCAGATCAACACTGCATGGGTGGCGTCCGCGATGGAGGCACTGGGGGAGACAGTATTGGCCAAGGATCAGAATGTCCAAGGCCTGGGGCATTCAGTGCAGACGCTGGCCGAGGACAAGGACAGGATTGCAGCCTCACAGGCAATCATCTCCCAGAGCCACCTGGAAATCGCAGCGGTGCTCCTAAGCGTGGCCCAGTCACAGCAGGCCATGGCTGGGATCGCGTGCTGGCATTGTCCAGGCGCTGTCCGACGTGGCACAGACACGGAGGGAGGTGGCCCAGTCCCAGAAGGTGAAGGTGCAGTCGCAGCGTGATGTGGTACAGTCCCAGACGGCGATGGTCCACTCCCTGTGCTCCATAGCCGCGAGCATACAGACCCTGGTCGAGACCAGAGCGGGCCTCCAGGACTGGCAGCGCCTGGAAGCAGGGAAGCCTAAGGGGATGGCTATCCTCGCACCCCGTCGCATGGAGTAGCCCGAGGGCCATCGGACACACAGAGAGGGGAGGAGGTGATGGAGCACGTGCCAATGACTCCCACAGGAGAGGTGCCGGGAAACCACAGCAGCTCAGACTGCCCCCCTGGTGCATCTGGTGGGCAGCGGGCAGGACGGGGCGGCACCATGCCACCTGGGACACCCGAATAGCAGCCGGGCCCATCCAGGCACGATCGCCCCAGAAGACTCCCACCAACGGGGACCCAGGTCGCATGGCAGGAATCACAGCAGGCCGCCTCCACTCCACCCCTGCTGTACCATCAGGGGAAACACCTAGGCGTAGCTATAGGGCCTGTAAGGCAAGAAAGATAGACACTAGTTAAGGTGAAGGGCACAGTTTAGTTATAGGGGCTAGGGCAGACTTTATGTATTTGTTCACAATAAACACCTGTTACCACCGTTACAACCTGGCTCGGTTCTCTGTCCGGGGGTGTAAGGGGTGGTCTGGTCTGGGCTGGCCGGGGGCGGGGGGTGGATGGGCAGACATTGGGGGGGCAGAATGGGCTGAACCTGTGGGTGGCTTGGGCTCCACACCACCTCACTCCCCCCTGACCGTCCCCACCATCGCCACCCCAGGGATCTGACAGAAGTGTGGCGGGGGTGGGGGTTGTGGCGGAGGGTGTGGTGCGGGGATACGGCCAGTGTCACTTGCAGAACCAGGGGCTATGTGGGTGGTCAGAGGGGTGCGCAGCAAGGTGACTGCGGTAATGGCGGTCTATGCCTGGGCACCGCCGCCCCAGTCCCGTGGGGGGTCCCCCCAACCCTGGCAGAGCCGCCCCAGCCAGCCCGGCCAGTGTCCGGCCCGGTAGTCCACAGTCATGACTCTGTGTCCTACCTCCTCTCTCTCTCTCCTTCACCAGCCATGGCGCCGGTTTCGCGATTTTTAAAAGCTCAAGTGAACCGCGCCGTTGGGAACTCGGCCCATCGAAGGAGGAGAATCGCAGAGGCCCCGGAGAATACCGGGTCGGGCCCGCCAATGATATACAAAGTGTTTACTGTATGTGCGTTCCAGTACGCATTGACGCCACTGTCGAGGTGACGGACAATTGTGATTTGCCGTCAAATCGGCGCCCGCCATGATTTTGGCATCTGCCCAATTGTGTTTCGCGATTTTGGCGTTGGCAAACGGCGAATCCCGCCCCAGTGCCTTTGGGTTGCATTTTCTTGGCAACACACAGGGGGTTCTCCTCCACAAGTAAGTTGCTGATGCCCTTTCTCCTTCATCGGCAGAGTACTGAGTAACTCTCCATAAATATCACTGCGATGCCTTTCTGGGACGCTGTCACATTTTGGGATTTTTGACTATTTGTCCTGGGAGGCTATTTCAAAGCAATTTACATTAAAATGAGGCTATTAAGTTAAATCCAGCTCAACACAGGTTATATTCATAACACAAAGCTTTTCACAATTCAAATTAGAATGCAGCGCACAAAAAATTTGATTGTGGCAAAGAACCTGGATTTTAAACGGATAAAATATCCTTGTGAAGATTCAAGATTCAACTATTTATTCTTGCCAATTGTCAGCTGCTGGGATCGCAAGGTGTGATCATCATGTGCCCGATCAGGTTAATGCACTCAGCGTGAAAAGTTTGTGCTGCCTGTTCATCTCGATGGTAGCAGCGTACAATCCGCTGTTGAACGTACTGCTGAATGGCTGCACAATCAGCACGGACCCAAATGCGTGCAACGTAAGCTATCCTGCGCTTCTTAAAGCCAATCTTCATCTCTTAAAGGGGGGCACATTTCAGCAATAGCAGGCAATGCAGAACTGCCTCCAAAAGTATTTCTCAAAGCATACAAATGGACCAGCGGTCAGAGAGAGAGGGCACCCCTATGTTCCCTGATGTTCGCCCTACAGGTGGAAAAATACAAAGGTGTCATCCTCCCACAGAGCATGGAGAGATTGTCTTAGGCATTCCCTACAAAGGGAATAGGAGCAGCTAGCGACAGAGGTCAATGTAAGTCTGACTGTAGTGCTGCAAAGAAAAAATTCAATGACCTCACACAAACAGTCAAGTTCAGTGATTGTACCTTCAACTGCCATCTCCTACCCACCACTCCACCAACCTCCCACACCACTCAATGCACCACACCCACAATAAGAGATGCATGTTTTTCCTCTTTGCAGCCAAATACTGACTGAGGTTGCTGATTCCCCTTCTGCAGCAAGGAAGGAGACAGAGGCAAAAAGAAGTTGTGTAGTTACTGCAATTTTGCTTGCTCGGACAGAGAGTGGCAGGTATTGTTGCAGGGTATTTGTCACCGCATTCATCCAGAAGACCAGCCTCCTGATGTCCTGGACCTGTACACTCTGGTTGGAGGCTAAGCGTTTCTGTAAAATCACTTTCTTCTATTTGGTCTCCTTGTGGCTGCAGCTCTACTTGCTCCTTCATTCTGTGGCTGGTCTTATCATCTTCCAGGCAAACTTTCTGGACTCCATGAACAGAAACATGTGTTTACATAAGCCCTCAAAGATTCTGAATATTGTACAGTCACAAGAAAACATTAGCACAATCTAACTGACTATAAACCTGCAATGTAATGCATTCAAATGGTCTACCAGGCTCGTTTTAGTTGCGATCAGTTTAGTATCATACAGTCTACAGTGCAGAAGGAGGCCATTCGGCCCATCGAGTCTGCATCGACCCTTGAAAAGAGCACCCTGACTTCTGGTTGCGGCTATGCAGAGCTAAGTCGCACGTTCGGCGGCTCCCGCTAGAAACGGAATTTTGGGCTCTTTTTAGAGCCCGTAACGGCGCTTGCTCGACGTTTCCTGGTGTGGGAAGGAGATAGCATCATTCCCCCAATAGTGTATGGCTTGGACCAGGAGTGGGGCGACCAAAAAAGTGGCAGTGAAGCAAAAGAAGATGCGAGGGAGGAAGACCAAGATGGCGGCGGGTGGAGACCAGGCAGCGTGGATGCAGTGGGTGCAGGAGCAGCAGGAGTTTCTTCAGTGCTGCTTTAGGGAGCTGAAAGCCAATTTGCTGGAGCTGATGAAGGCGTCAATCGATAAGCTGCTGGAGACCCAGGTGGCCTAAGGGGCGGAAAAGGACTCTGAGAACGAAGATGAGATCCTAGGCCTAGCGGTGAAGGTGGAGGCGCACGAGGCGCTCCATAAAAAATGGCAGGAGAGGTTCGAGGAGATGGAGAACCGGTCGAGGCGGAAGAATCTGCGGATCCTGCGCCTCCCGGAGGGATTGGAGGGGTCGGACATGGGGGCCTATGTGGTCACCATGCTGAACTCGCTGATGGGAGCGGGGTCCTTCCAGGGGCCCCTGGAGCTGGAGGGGGCTCACCGAGTGCTGGCGAGGAGGCCCAAGGCTAACGAGGCACCGCGGGCGGTGCTGATGCGGGTTCCACCGGTTTGCTGATCGGGAGTGCGTGCTAAGGTGGGCCAAAAAGGAGCAGAGCAGCAGGTGGGAGAAGGCGGCGGTCCGGATCTACCAAGATTGGAGCGCGGAGGTGGCGAAGAAGAGGGCCGGGTACAATCGGGCGAAGGCGGTGCTGCACAGGAGGGGGGTTAAGTTCGGCATGCTGCAGCCGGCACGTCTGTGGGTCAACTTTCGGTACATCATTATTTTGAGTCCCCGGAGTACACGTGGGGCTTTGTCCAGGCCGAAAAAGTGGACTCGGACTGAGGGTCAGGGGCGGGGGGGCCGCGGTGAAGGGATGGTTGGGGAATGTTTGTGTTATATTTTGAGGGGGGGTTCTTTCTTCATTGTTGGTTCTTTGTTTTTCGGGCGTTGGTTGGGCACTGTTTCGGTTGGGTCCGCCAGGTGGGCTCTTGGAGGGGTGCAGTGCAGGTAAATGGCTTGGCAGCTTGATGGCCGGCAGGGGGGATGGGGCCCCGCAGGTGGGGGGGGGGGGGGGGGGGGGGGGGGGGTGAGGCCTGAGTTGGGGGCAAGGGGACCGGGCCTGAAAAGGGAGCTGCACCAGAGGAGGCAGGGCCGGGTGAGTGAAAAGCGCGGGCTTTTTCCCGCGCTAAGGGCTGAAGGGGGGCGGGGGCCGGAGCTGGGAAGCACGGGCTTTTTCCGCGCTGGGAGTGGAAGGGGGAGAGCCTGCTGGTGGGCAATGGGGGGGAGGGGAAGTTCCACAATGGGAGGGGTCGAGGGAGTGGCGGGAGTGGCCGGGGTCAGCAGGCTTCGGCTGACTTACGAGAGTGCAATGGGGGGAGCAATGCAGCTAGGGGGGGGACTTAGCTGGTGGGGGGGGGGGGGGGGGGGGGGGACCGGTTTGCTGCTGGAATGGCCAATGGGGAGCTGGAGTCGGTAGGGGAGTTCGGGGCGGGGTCTGCCGCTGTGGGGAACGGGCCGTGCGGGGGGGCGCAGGCACGTGGCTGGCCTAGGAGGGGGATATGGCTAGTTGGCGGGGGAGGGGGGCGGGTAGTCCCCTGATCCGGCTGATAACCTGGAATGTAAGGGGACTGAATGGGGCCGGTCAAATGGGCCCGGGTGTTCGCGCACCTGCAGCAGCTGAAGGCAGATGTGGCCATGCTTCAGGAGATGCACCTGAGGATGGCGGATCAGGTAAGGTTGAGAAAGGGGTGGGCAGGCCAGGTGTTTCATTCAGGGTTGGATGCAAAAAAATCAGGGGGTGGCGATCTTGGTGGGGAAGAGAGTGTCGTTCGAGGTGTCGAGCATCATGGCAGACAATGGCGGTAGGTATGTGATGGTAAGTGGCAAGCTGCAGGGGGAGCGGATGGTGTTGGTCAATGTATACGCCCCGAATTGGGACGATGCGGGCTTCATGCGGCTGGGCCGGATTCCGGACCTGGAGGCAGGGGGCCTGATACTGGGGGGGGGGGGGGGAGTGCAATACGGTGCTGGACCCAGCACTAGATCGCTCCAGGTCTAGGACGGGTAGGAGGCCGGCGGTGGCCAAGGTGTGAGGGGATTCATGGACCAGATGGGAGGGGTGGACCCATGGAGGTTTGCGAGGCCAGGGGCCAGGGAATTCTCATTCTTCTCCCATGTCCACAAGGCCTATTCCCGGATTGACTTCTTTGATATGAGTAGGGCGCTGATTCCGAGAGTGGAAGATACTGAGTATTCGGCAATAGCCATTTCCGATCACGCTCCGCATTGCGTAGACCTCGAGCTGGTGGAGGAGAGGGGACCAGCGCCCGCTGTGGCGCTTAGAGTTAGGGTTGCTGGCGGACGAGGAGGTGAGCGGGGGCGGGTCCGAGGGTGCATAGAGAGGTACCTGGAGGCTAATGACAATGGGGAGGTCCAAGTGGGGGTGGTCTGGGAGGCGCTGAAGGCGGTGGTCAGGGGAGAGCTGATCTCCATTAGGGCCCATAAGGAGAGGAGAGAGAAGAGAGAGAGAGAGAGGTTGGTGGGGGAGATGGTGAGGGTGGACAGGAGGTACACGGAGGTCCTGGAGGATGGATTTCTTAGAGAGCAGCGCAGCCTCCAGGCCGAATTCGATCTGTTGACCACCAGGAAGGCGGAGGCGCAGTGGAGGAAGGCGCAGGGGGCGGTATATGAATGCGGAGAAAAGGCGAGCCGGATGCTGGCGCACCAGCTTCGGAAGCGAGAGGCAGCTACGGAGATCGGGGGAGTTAAGGATGGGGGAGGTAGCATGGTGCGAAGTGGGGTGGGTATCAATGGGGTCTTCAGGGACTTCTACGAGGAACTGTATTGGTCCGAGCCCCCATTGGAGGAGGGAGGGATGGGTTGCTTTCTGGACCGGTTGAGATTCCCGAGGGTGGAGGAGGGGCAGGTGACGGGGCTGGGGGCGTTGGTTGGGTTGGAGGAGTTGGTCAAAGGGATAGGAAGCATGCAGGCGGGGAAGGCACCGGGGCCAGATGGGTTCCCGGTCGAATTTTATAAGAAGTATGCGGACCTGCTGGGCCCTCTGTTGGTAAGGACCTTTAACGAGGCAAGGGAAGGAGTGGCTTTGCCCCCGACGATGTCTCGGGCGCTGATCTCCTTGATCCTGAAGCGGGACAAGGATCCCCTACAATGTGGGTCATACAGGCCGATCTCACTCCTAAATGTAGCTGCAAAGTTGTTGGCGAAGATGTTAGCCACGAGGATAGAGGACTGCGTGCCGCAGGTCATTCCCGAGGATCAGATGGGGTTCGTGAAAGGGAGACAGCTGAATACGAATGTATGGAGGCTCTTGAATGTTATAATGATGCCGACGTTGGAAGGGGAGGCGGAAATAGTGGCGGCGATGGATGCGGAGAAGGTCTTTGATAGGGTAGAGTGGGGGTACCTGTGGGAGGTGCTGAAAAAGTTCAGGTTTGGGGAGGGGTTTGTCAGGTGGGTTAAGTTGCTGTATGAGGCCCCGGTGGCGAGTGTGGCCACGAACAGAAGGAGGTCAGAGTGTTTTCGGTTACACCGGGGGACGAGACAGGGGTGTCCCCTGTCCCCCCCTGCTCTTTGCGCTGGTGATTGAGCCAGCGATTGAGGGAGTCGAGGAATTGGAGGGGGCTGGTGCGGGGTGGGGAGGAACATCGGGTGTCGCTCTATGCGGACGATTTGCTGTTATATGTGGCGGACCTGGTGGGGGGAATGCCGGAGGTGATGAGGATTCTCAGGGAGTTTGGGGATTTCTCCGGGTATAAGCTCGATATGGGGAAGAGCGAGTTGTTCGTGGTTCACCCAGGGGACCAGGAGAGGGGGATTGGTGAGCTCCCACTAAAAAGGGCGGAGAGGAGTTTCAGGTACCTGGGTGTCCAGGTGGCTAGGAGTTGGGAGCCCGCCCTGCATAAGTTTAACTTCACGAGACTGGTGGAGAAAATGGAGGAGGAGTTTAAGAGGTGGGTCGTGCTGCCACTCTCCCTGGCGAGAAGGGTGCAGTCAGTTAAAATGACGGTGCTCCCAAGATTTTTGTTCCTGTTCCAGTGCCTCCCCATCCTGATCCCTAAGGCCTTCTTCAGGTGGGTTAATGGGAGCATTATGGGGTTTGTGTGGGCGCAGAAAACCCCGAGGGTGAGAAGGGTGTTCCTGGAGCAGTGCAGGGATAGGGGGGAGTTGGCGCTGCCTAACCTCTGTGGGTATTATTGGGCCGCCAACATGGCGATGGTGCGTAAGTGGGTGATGGAGGGGGAGGGGGCGGCATGGAAGAGGCTGAAGATGGCGTCCTGTGTGGGCACGAGCGTGGAGGCGCTGGTGATGGCGCCGCTGCCGCTTCCTCCAACGAGAAATACCACGAGCCCGGTGGTGGGGGCTACCCTCAAATTTTGGGGGAAATGGAGACGTCACAGGGGGGAGGTGGGGGCCTCGGTGTGGTCCCCGATTCGGGGGAACCACCAGTTTGTCCCGGGGAGGATGGATGGAGGGTTCCTGAGCTGGCACAAGGTAGTTATTAGAAGGATGGGGGACCTGTTTGTGGACGGGAAGTTCGCGAGCCTGGATGAGCTGAAGGAGAAATTTGGCTCCCCCCGGGGAACACCTTCAGATATATGCAGGTAAGGGCGTTTGTTCGGCGGCAGGTGGTGGAGTTCCCACTGTTGCCGCCACGCAGGGTCCAGGACAAGTGCTGTCGGGGGTGTTGGTTGGAGAGGGGAGGATCTCGGCAACTTATCAGGTGATGCAGGAGGAGGAGGAGGCCCCAGTGGAGGAGCTAAAGGGTAAGCGGGAGGAGGAGTTGGGTGAGGAGATTGACGAGGAGATGTGGGCGGATGCCCTGGGGAGTGAACTCTTCCTCCTCTTGCGCGAGGCTCAGCCTCATACAATTTAAGGTGCTGCATAGGGCTCACATGACTGGGGCAAGGATAAGCCGGTTCTTTGGGTGTGAGGACAGGTGTGTTAGGTGCTCAAGGAGCCCAGCAAACCAACCCACATGTTCTGGGCATGCCCAGCGCTGGAGGACTTTTGGAAGAGTGTAGCAGCAGCAGCAACCTGGGGGCGGGGGGGGGGGGGGGGGGGGGGCCTCAGGGGGGTTGGTTCGTTTTTCTTGAGTGGGCGTGTATATTTGCTTTTGTGTTGATGAAGGCTGTTATTTTATTATTTGTGTATATACGGTTGGGGGGGGGGGGGGTTCTTTTCTTTCTGTATTTTGTTGTTGATATTATTTTTTTTTAAAGAAAAGAGCACCCTACTTAAGCCCACACCTCCACCCCATCCCCGTAACCCCAATTAACCTTTTTGGACACTAAGAGCAATTTATCATGGTCAATCCACTTAACCTGCACATCTTTGGACTGTGGGAGGAAACCGGAGCACCCGGAGGAAACCCATGCACACACGGGGAGAACGTGCAGACTCTGCACAGACAGTGACCCAAGCCGGAATCGAACCTGGGACCCTGGAGCTGTGAAGCAACAGTGCTAGCCACGGAACTACCGTCCAGGGAATGGCCGTTCCCTGTTTTGCACCACACATACAGGTTGTGGTGGTAGCAATTCAGATAGAGACAGAATTGAGGACGGGGTCTCGGCAGTGATAATAGGACCAGTGCAGTGCAGCCTCTGTCTGTTTCCAGAGGGAGGTCAGTCCACCTGAAATCCATCTGAATCACAGCAAGACCTGCCCTCCTGAGTCCCGTTTATAACTTCAGTCTTTGACCCCCCCCCTCCCCACCCCCCCCCCCCCCCCCCCCCCCCCCCGCATCACTGCCTTCTTCTTTGGAATAGTCTGAGCAGACACCAGAACATCCTCAGCCTCATAGCATGCAGTTGTAATCTAACCTGGGCATCAGGCAATTGATGGGCCTGCACTCAAGGTTTATACAATATTGAAGATATACTGGAGAATAATACTGAGCAGGGCACAAAACCAGCATTCCAACAAATCCCACGGATTCTCGACGAATGGTAAATTAGCCCTCAAACTTCTCGTTACTTGGGTCAGTCTGACTGCCAGGTCATGCTACAACTGTCATTAAACTTAAGGGCAAAGTCTGTACAGGTAAGGAGCCACACTGGGAACAAGCACAAGGTCAACACTACCAGAAAACCAGAACTCGGACCAATGGTACCTTAAACTGTCACATCCCTGTGACAGGGTCTCTGACTTTACCCATGGTACTTCTCAGCCTTGATTCATCTACTCACTAATTTCCACAACACACTCCCGACTTAAACTAAAATACCACAACTGAAAAGCAACCACAATGTGCTCACCCCTCACTGTCTTTAAATTCACTAAGCCAATCCAATAGATAGACTTTTATCCCGGATGAGCCCACAATTTGTTATGGGCCAGGGTTTAGAGAACCCCAAAGTGTATCATGAAGTTCACCTGACCCACATTGTTTTTGTAAGCAAAACAATGTTTATTCTATGAACTCAAGTTAACATTTTTAAAACATACAGTGAACATCTTAGCACCCATCAATTCAAATACAACCCTCAAAGAATACAACACTAAGTAATACTTAATAAATTCCCAAACAACATTCAGAAGACAAAAGAACATTTTAAAACAAAGATCAGGTTTAAATTCACTATTGAGAGCAGTTACCACTTTGAAAATCCCAAATGAACATTCATAAGCTTGCAGAGAGTCATACACATCCAGCTGTGATTTCAGCTTCTCCATAAAACTAAAATGAACCCAAACCCACCCTGCAGCAAAAAGCCTAAAGCGGAAGTAAAAAGCTGACAGACAGCCCAGCTCCATCCACTCTCTGACATCACTACAGTAATAAACACCCATTTCTTAAAGGTACACTCACTACAGATATTTCTATACATACCCATTTATAAACACCCATTTCTTAAAGGTACTCTCACATGACAGGCTGGAGAGCGAACAGTCGCCGAGGCAGAGGTCGGCATCAGGCAACCAAGTGAGCCCCTGCTGAGTTGTGGTGTCCCTATGCACGCATGGCACCACCCCACCATCTCCACACCACCCTTCCCACCCGAGATCCACTATGCGTCATGTGTCTGGCAGAATCACCTTGAGATGTGTCAGGTCTTTCTGGTGACCCCCACCAGCGGCCACAAGCCCAGGACATGTTGAGCGACGACCCAGGACCAGACAGTGTCATGAGCCCACGAATGCCAGCCGAGGATACCCCGGAGCACCAGTCCGGGGATGAAACCGACTTTCCATCACAGCTATCTCAAACACCATCCCAGAGACAATCACCTTGGTTGAGCATTGTAGTGAAGAGGCTCATGTGGCGCTATCTGCTGCGCACCACACATGTGCAGCTGTACATCAGGTGGTGGTAGGAACCTCCGAGGGGGCAGACGGTTGGAGGGGGGCCTGGCCCCAGGGACTAGCTGCCATCCAGACAGGTCTTGGGCTCCAGGCCTTGGGTCATTGTCTATGCGGAATGAAAATCCTCTAGTCACCTCACTCCGCCGCCTGTTCGGGTACACTGAGGGAGAATTCAGAAAGTCCAATTCACCTAACAAACACGTCTTTCGGGACTTGAGCGAGGAAACCGGAGCACCTGGAGGAAACCCACGCAGACATGGGGAGAACGTGCAGACTCCGCACAGAGAGTGACTCAAGCCAGAATCAACCCTGAAGCAACATTGCTAACCACGTGCCACCGTGCCGCCCAGAGAATACCGGGGCTGGCCTGTTAATGATATTCCATTGGCGTTTACTGTACGTGTGGCGTAGAATGCATTCACTCTGCTGTTGAGGCACCGGAGGCATGGCATTCCGTTGGACGCCCGCCGCCGGCCTCAATTTTTGGCTGACGCGCGATTCTCTGCCTGATCATGCTTCACGATTCCGATGTCGTTGGATGGAGAATCCTGCCCAAAGTGTTTATTGGCAACTGACAAGAGTAACTTATATACTGGCACAGAGTTTATATCTAGGTATTCCACACTCTGGCTTCCAGGTCCACTCTGACCAGAACCTCGCTCACCACCTTTTTTTCCTCATTGGTTGAGGTTCACACACTCTGCACGTTAGGCCCCATGCCAGTCACATAGACAGTGAAAGTATGCCCCTTAAAAGGACCACGCTACCGCAATAACAACGTTAAAAGCTCTGGATGTGTAGATTTCAAGCTCCAGTTTCTCATTTACAAGACGTACATATTTTATGTTCTTCTTTGTCTCTGTCTTCCCCTTCCTGCCAGGAGGAGATAACTCACGCAGTGCTGATCCTCCTGCAACTCCCCCAAACAGAAAATATTCATGGATGAGTCCGTCAGCGCAAATTTCAATATCGGAGACGAGATATGCCTGTTCAGCATGCAATGGAGCCATGGAACTGCATTGCAATCGATTTGATTAATACTGTGAGGAACGGGTTAACGGATTGGTTCAGAGTTCGGAGCAGTGTTTGGTATGTGGAAACCAGATGGATGCGATACCTGCTAATTACAGCGATGCTTGTTAATTGCAGTGATACTGTTGAAGTGAGTAGAATAATTTGAATCGAACAGAACTGTTAATCGCAGCAACAAGGTTCATTGAAACTACATAGGCAACCACAGCGAGATAGGAAGAAGTCCTTCTGTGGCTAAGTCAATGGAAGACAACTTGGGAATACACTAACCGACCAACAGCTAATCATGCACCCGACTGTCCAATCTGCATCCAGAAGCGGATTGTGCATGAGCTCTTTCACAAAGCATATTGAGCGATCTGCACTTTCCATCCTGAGAGTTGGCATGTAACACACTCGGAAGCCTATTGCCATTTATATATATATATATTTTTTTAATTCAAACTTAAAAGAAATTATACATAAATACAAATAACAACAATAGTATCAAATTCTTTCTCAATAGTATTGATAAAAAATAATATTTTCCCTCCCCCCATTTCTTTAACAATTAATGGTAACAATAAACGGTTGCCATCTCCGGTGGAATCCATCAATTGAGCCCTTCCCGGTGTACTTGATATTTTTCGAGACATAAAAATTCCATCATATTTTCAAGCTTTATTGAAGCACTTTGTGGAGAAGATGATCTCCACCTCATTTGTATTACCCTCAAGTCGCCATCAGTAGCCATTTAAGTGTCTTACTATGTGAAAGGGCAGGTTTCCCAATCGAGGCCTGCCTGCCCAGGTGTGAAATTGTGTCTGGGTTTGGCAGGTGGATTCCTGGCGTGAATCCCAACCATTCAATTTTATGCTCCCCCCACCCCGCCTCAGAACCGGCCTGGGGGATGTGGGGGGTAAAAATCTCCCAAAAGTGTATTCTGTATGTAAACCCTCTGTCACACGTAGGGGCACTCAAGAAAGAAAACAGAAGATACACATTGATGGGAAGAGTCCCGGTGAACCAAGCCAGGAGATCTCGGTCAAATGTCACTTCTCAATGACTTAGTTATCTCAGATTTACAACCTGAGGGGTAACTATGTGACCTAATTGAAACAGTTTTGTTTAAAATTCACAATAAAGGTTTAAGATTTAGAGTGAGATTGTGTCAATCATAATTCTGGGTCTCTGAATTGAAGAGGCAAAATCAATCAAGGATTGCTTGCTAGATTACACTTTATCAGTAGAATCTTTTCATGCAATTGATGGAAATCTGCTGGCTTGCCTGTGGAATTTTCCGTGTGTGTGTGTGCGGGCTTTTTGAGTATAGGCATGAATGTAAGAAATTGTTATTTCTATTGTATTTTTCTTCTGTTACAGTATTGTTATTAAAAGTCTGGGTTAAGGTATATATTTGTTTCAGTAATATTTTCAAAGAGCTAGGTTAAGGTATCCAGACTGCATCTGCTAAAGCTGCAATGAAAGTATTGTAAGAGTGAGGTAATCAATTATTCCAACCACTTACTTGCTTACAGATAATGGGCCAATGGTTTACATTTTGGATGGTTCCCTGGGGTATAGATCAGATTTTATTTAGTCCTAGCTAAGCAGGTCATGGGACATCTTAGTGTAATTAATGGAAGGAGCCAGATCTGTCTGTAGTTTGCAGTTTTGCCAAATGCTGTTCAGTAGAGCAGAAGGGTCTGACAAGACAGAAGTGCACTGAATATGCTCTTGAAAGGGTCTCTCTCCAAAACTCTCTACACAGAGGACTGCAGGTAAATCTATTTTGTTAACTTTATTTATAAGTGGCATTTGAACTATATTCGGGTTGGAATATAGTGACGGTATAAGTTAAAATGTTTCCTTTTATTTTAAGAACTGTTCAATTGCGAATTGTAGAGCTATTCCCGTGATGTAAATGTGGTTAATACTGTGTTAAAAATAAAGTTTGATTTAACCTAAAAGATCTCCATTTGTCAGTTGGATCACTCCTGGGGTAAAGTATCCTTTCCTCACAATTTTACTAATTGCAAATTGTTGAGGTTTCTCGTCCTATATCCTAATATAAATTGGGGTCTTATCCGGTATCCTACACTCCTTGTGTCCCGGGTTGCATTCTGGCTGGCTGTCCCCCCTCCCCTCCTACCTGCCAGTTTTTCAGTTTTACCTGCTTGAGGGAATGGGATGCAGGCCAGCTGAGGATCCTCACAACTTCCAGCATGTAATGGTGCAACAGGTGCAGCTTCAACATTTGTGCAGGGATACAAGAGGGTGTATCGAAGCTACAATGATCTTGGTAGCATAATGTTCCTTTAAACACACAGGTTGACTGTGGTCAAATACACACACTCTGCTAGGAATCCAAATTAGTTTCTGTGAATTTCTCTCATAATCTCCCTAGATGATTGTCACGTGAGAGTTTCCGAACTCCACTCACAAAAACACGTTTTAAAGTCTTCTTTCATAATAATGCTTTCCATTTGTGTTTTACATTCTGAAATCCAGTCCAGGTTATCCAAATGACTCTTTTAAACAAAGCTACCACTTCACTCTAAACAATGAATCCAGTATCCATGTTTTACTCCACCCTTTTTAGGATTTATTTGTCTTGACTGCTGTACAAGCGGTTCACAATTGCTTTAACTCTTGATTTCCAGAGTAGATGGCATCAAACTTTTGATCCCCTCTGAAATCACCTCTCCCATTTTAAATATGGTTCCTCCAAATGTCTCTTTAATTCAGAACACTTTGCTTACTCTTTTAAAGTACTGTACACACCCCTGTCAGCATCAACGGGGCTGAGGTGGAGATGGTTAGCAGTTTCAAATTCCTAGGGGTGCACATCTCCAAAAATCTGTCCTGGTTCACCCACGTCGACGCTACCACCAAGAAAGCACAACAGCGCCTATACTTCCTCAGGAAACTAAGGAAATTCGGCATGTCCACATTGACTCTTACCAACTTTTACAGATGCACCATAGAAAGCATCCTATCGGGCTGCATCACAGCCTGGTATGGCAACTGCTCGGCCCAAGACCGCAAGAAACTTCAGAGAGTCGTGAACACCGCCCAGTCCATCACACAAACCTGCCTCCCATCCATTGACTCCGTCTACACCTCCCCCTGCCTGGGGAAAGCGGGCAGTATAATCAAAGATCCCTCCCACCCGGCTTATTCACTCTTCCAACTTCTTCCATTGGGCAGGAGATACAGAAGTCTGAGAACACGCACGAACAGGCTCAAAAACAGCTTCTTCCCCACTGTCACCAGACTCCTAAATGACCCTCTTATGGACTAACTTCATTAACACGACACCCTGTATGCTTCATCCGATGCCAGTGCTTTTGTAGTTACATTGTATATGTTGTGTTGCCTATTATGTATTTTCTTTTATTCCCTTTTCTTCTCATGTACTTAATGATCTGTTGAGCTGCTCACAGAAAAATACTTTTCACTGTACCTCGGTACACGTGACAATAAACAAATCCAATCCAATCCAATCCAATCTTCTGACAATACCTTTGTCTCTGCTCTCTTTACTTCAGTCATCTTACCGGTCTTTCTGTCCCAATTCCTTGGTTATCTGGACTGTAACTTGTATTTTAGGAAGCCTGCCTCTTTGCAGCTCCAGTCCTGTCCAGTCTTTCTTCCGGCAGAGTTGATAAATGTTCACTCCCTCGTGTATTTCTTCAACGGCTCACAAATTCAGCTAAATTAAGAACAAAAAAGCTTTTTTGCCTTAAAACGGCCTCCAGTTGCTAAGCAATGGCCGCATACCTCTGCTGGCTTATTTACCCTTCACGCTGGAGCCCTCTCGAAGCACAATGGAAACACAATTGGAACTGAACCAACCCCCACAGCTTGCCTGAATCCAACTATAGGTTTTATAGATGTGCGGGTTAGGTGGATTGGCCCGGCTAAATTGCCTATAGTGTCCAAAATTGCCCTTAGTGTTGGGTGGGGTTACTGGGTTATGGGGATAGGGTGGAGGTGTGGACCTTGGGTAGGGTGCTCTTTCCAAGAGCCGGTGCAGACTCGATGGGCCGAATGGCCTCCTTCTGCACTGTAAATTCTATGATTCTATGATTCTTCCTTCCACGAAACATTAAATTAAACCTACATAAAACTACACCTTGTTTCTAATGTTTACCAATACAAATATGAATCCCTTAAAGTTACCTTTGTTTTCCTAACACAGGCCATAGTTATCGCAATATCAAATTATGTTTCCTAAATCTCACGTAAACCTTTCACCAAGTCTCTGTCTATCCTGTATTGCACTGCATTAGAAAGGTAGTTCACAGCTGTCAAATAAATCTGGATGTTCCCACTAACCTGAACAAAAAAGTTATTTTTACTAGAACTCAAGGTTTGGGGGTCTATGTGCAATTAAATTCCAGTCTGTTTTTTCATCGCTCTCTTGAAGATCTGCTCGCTTGGCCAGCCTGTTTGAGGAAGGGTGATAAGGGACCATGCGGATGTGACGCACCCAGTTTGTCTTCACAAAGCATTCAAACTTGGCACTGGTGAAGGGGGTGTCTGTAACCAGCAGACCTTTTGACACTTCATTTTATGGATACCTTGCCGGTTACCACTGTCTAGATAAGCTGAAGGGGAGCTGCAGCTTCTCAACGGTAGCCTTCCACAGTAGCCTTCGACATGGTGGATGATATACGACAAACCTCCAGCCACTAAAAATGGGCATCTATCACAAATATAAACATGGACCTTTGAAAAGGTCCGGCAAAATCAGTACGTAGGTGCACTCTCGGCCGGCCTGGCCATTCCCATGGATGCAACGGGACAGCTGCCGGGAGCTTCTGCTGCTCCTGGTAAATGGTGCATTGTTGGGCGAGTCGTTTGATTATGCCATCCAGGCCTGGCCACCACACATAGCTACGGGTCAGCATCTTCCTTTTCGACACCCATGGGTGTCCGTTGTGCAGATCCTGAAGAATGACCTGGTTTGAGGATCATGATGTGAGCTTCCCACAGCAGCTCCTGCATCTTGGGCTCAAAGGCCCATGGTTCCTCGGGCAGTTTCTCCAGCTGGCCCCCATGTAAGACGATGTGACGCACTTTCACCAATACCAAATTCTTTTGTGCTCAGTCACGTACCTACACAGTGGTAACCAGCAAGGTGGCCATAAAATTAAATGTCAGAAGGTTTTCATCAGTTCTCGGTGGGGGCAGAAGGCATGCTGGCAGCAGGATCCTGATCAGCGCATTCGCATTCGCAATTTGCATGCCTGGGCGATGCTCGAAGGCGTAATTGCACGCTGCTAGCAACAGGGCCCATCACTGTATTTGGGTGGAAACTAGTGGCTTATCTACTTTAAAAAGCTGGATCACCTTATCTACTTTAAAAAGTCCTAACAATGGCTTGTGGTTTGTCACAATGGTGAATTGACGCCCATACACTCACTGATGAAACTTCTTCACCACAAATAGGACAGCCAACACTTCTTTTCCGATGTGAAAGCAATTGCGCTCTGCAGCGGCCGACATCCTTGTCGCGAATGCTATTGGTCTTTCCCTTCCGTCAATCATGCGGTGGGACAAAACAGCTCCAATGTCGGACGGTGAGGTGTCATTCGTCACCAAAAGGGGTTAGAAGGAGGTCATAATGTCCCAATAATCCTGAGAACGTTAGCTGCTGCTTCACCCTGACGAAAGCTTCTTCCTGAGGTGCTCTCCATGCCCATTATTGGTGCTTCTTCAACAATGCGAATAACGGGGTGAGAATGGTTACTAGGCTGGGAAGAAACTTCCCGTGGTAGTTTACGAGATCTAAGAATGACCGTAACTCTGTTGCATTTTCCGGAGTGGGGGTTTATCGTCCGCACCTTCTCCTCAACCGGGTGTAGTCCGTCCCGATCCACACGATACACAAGTATGTAACTTCCTTGGCATAGAAAACACACATTCCCAAATGCCCATCTCGGAAAACCGGTGGAGTACTTCCTTCAGATTGCTCCGATGCTCCTTTTCCGTGGCTCCGGTAACCAGGATGTTGTCCAACCAGACCGCCACACGCAGTAGCCCTCTCAGCATGTTCTACATAACGCAAGCCGATGACACTCCAACGGCAGCCTTGTGTATTCATAGAGGGCCCTGTGGGTATTAATAGTGACGTAATGCCTGGAATCGGAGTCCAGCTCCAGCTGGAGGTAGGTAGACCTCATGCCAAGCTTGGAAAAGGAATGTTCCCCCTCCCCAGATAACTTTGCGTATAGGTCTTCTATCCTTGACAATGAGTACCTGTCCAGACGGTTGGTCTTGTTTACGGTCAACTTATAATCTCTGCACAGGCGTACAGTTTTGTAAGGTTTTAGCACCAGGACTACCGGTGCCCCCCAATCAGCAAAATATACCGGCTGGATGAGGCCTTCCAGTCAGCATTTTATCCTTGATTTTCGCCAGCAGCGCATAAGGAACAGGGAGGGCCCATAAGTACTTTGGCTGAGCCTGATGGCCCACATATATTTTGGCTCGGCCCCCTTAGTTTTGCCCTGGCCCTCTTTGAAGGCTTCTGGGTACTTCCCCAACACTTCATAAAGACCCCCAATGCCTATCCGGAAGACCCGTTGCCAGTCCAGCTGGAGACGTTGTAAACAGTCACGGCCCAGTGGACTCAATCCGGGGCCTTTCCCTATTATTAAAGGCAGCTTAACGGACTGCTGCCCATAAGTAACAAGGGTCATCGTCGTACCCGCTATTGCTGGGGATTCCCCAGTGCAGGTCACTAGCCTTGCCTTGGTATCCCAACCTAACTGTTGAACTCCAGTCCTGATTTTCTCGAAGGTCTGCCTCCCTATTACCGAACTGCGGACCCCAAGTCCACCTCTATCTCTAACGGGTGGCCGTTCATCTAGGAAGTAATCCTGATGCAGGCAACTCATGGTGCAGCAATGCAATGCAATTGCATACACTCCTTGTCATCAGGCTGTTCCAAGTGAAGGGTCCGGGTTCTGGGCTGGCGTCTCTGCCAGGTAGGGTGGTGAGTTTGCCGGCTGACCTGTGGTTGTTTCCCTCCGGTTTCGCCGGCCACGAGTGCTGCACCACCATGGATTCTCCTCTTTTGATTCCGGGGAGGTGCCCCGCCTGGCTATAGCGATCCTTGGCAAACTGTCCTGATCCGACAGTGCTCGGGCAGGGTGAGGTTCCAGCAGTCCCAGTCCTAGGGGGCTCTGTCTTTTGGAGGGGGGGGGGGTTGCATCCTACATTGTGTACCTCCATCCCTGACATCCCCTGGAGTTCCTGGACTCTCTTCTCTGCACTTTCCCGTGAGAAGGAAATCTCAACCGTCTTCTTTTAGCCCAGCAATAAATCGGCCAGCAATTTCCGCTGGGTCGCCATATTATTTACGCCGCATACAAGGCGGTCCTGTAGCATTTCAGGTAGAGATGGTCCATAGTTTCAAAACTCTGCCAATTTGCACAATTGCACCAAAAAACACGGCAGCAGACTCCCCTGTGGCCCTGTTGCCCACATTAAATGTATACTTCTGTACAATAACTGATGGCTTGGGGTCGTAGTGGTTTGTCACGTGTGTCACAGCTCTTTGAATGTTTTGGAGTCTGGGAGTTGGGTTATGTCAGGCTCTTTGTGACGGTGAAACTTGGGGCCCCACAGGCGGTCAGTAGAATTACCATCTGCCGATCATTAACAACAATAGCGTTTGCCTTAAAGAAATAGCACACACACTCCATGCACAGAGCCCAGTCCTCTACACCCAATGCATCGACTCTGCCAAAGAACGGCATTTTCAAAGTGTGAGGATTATATCTGAGATGATAGGGCTGAGAGTAGCACCGAGCCCATGGGGGTGATGATTTTGGGGGTTTCAGAGGATCCGAGACTACAGACGGAGCGAGAGGCTGACGTATTAGCCTTCGCCTCCCCGATAGCCCAAAGGAGGATCTTGTTTGGTTGGCGAGTTTCAAAGCCGCCTAAAGCAGCGGGATGGGTGAGTGACATGGCAGAATTCCTCCATTTGGAAAGGATAAAGTTTGCCATGAGGGGATCAGAGGAGGGTTTCCATTCACGGTGGAAGCCATTCATCTCCTTCTTTAAGGATTGGTAAGCGTCAGCAAAGGGGGAGGGGGGGGGGGGGGCAGTGGTTGGAGGGAGGGCGGTTAGGGAGTGGGACCTTTTCGAGTTATTTTTTCTTTCTTTTTTTTAGCTATTCTTTAAAGTTGAGTTACAAATTGGGGCATGTAGAGTTTGTTCAGAAATACTTGCAAAAAGTTTTTTTATATTGTGCTCTTTGTATATAGTCTGAAAATGCCTTGAATAAAATATTTTTCAAACAAAAGAAAGTATTTACAAGTAGCAGTCCTGGCCCCTGTCGGGACCACTCTGCAGCTTGGCCACTACCTGGGCCGGCTTTTACAAAGTAATGAGCCCGCTGAAGGGCCTCTGCCCCTCAGCGGGGGAGCACGTACCACATGAGGCTCAGGGGGAGATTAATCGGATCGTCCCTGTGGGGGGTTAGAATAATCTTATTAAACAGCAGAGCAGGCTTGAAGGACTAAATGGGCAACTTCTGTTTCTATTTCTTCTGGTTTTATGGACACATTCATCATCAGATGCTTCACCTGTTTGGTATGTTGTGCCAGGGCTGGTTTCATGTAAGCTGTTGTGTGTATGCACACGAAGTATGGCATGGTGCTGCAAATCAAAGAACTCAGACAATGGCCTGGTGCCACAAGTCAGAGGGAGGTGGTCAATATACTGGGGTGAAATTCAGCTCTGGCAGGGCCTACAAGTAGCCGCTTGATCACGAATGAACGACATCCTGATTCACAATAGCCAGCCGGCAACCCGTTTTACATCTTCAATAGAAATCAGAATGAGGAGAGATGTGGAATAGGCTGGTACTTCATTATCACTCGTTTTACACTGTCACAATTGTCAAGATTTACGTCCAAAATGTTATGTTTTGCAGTAATAGCAACATTTTAATGACTTGCTGCTGCACTGAGTTTATCTTATTTGTGGATTGATAAATAACATCTGTTTAATGTTAGTTACCAACATTCGCCTGAAGGGAATCGTAGTAAAAGTCTTTATTCGGGTTTTTCACTTTGTTTATACACAACAGCTACTGCTCATTAATTCTTTGCATTCTGAGTAAAACAAAAAAACACTAGCTCATTCAGCAGGTGGAAAGATGTGTGAAGTCATCAGGGGGTAATGCTGTACAACCCAGATGCAATGTCCATCTTATGGAACCATAGAGTTCTACAACACAGAAGGAAACCCTTCTGCTCATTGATTCTCCGCTGGCTTTTATGAAGAACAAACCCCCTCATTTCCACTTGTCTGCTTACATCCTCTCTTCTTCACTAAACTTCCAAGTTCCATGTTGTCTGTAAATTTTGAGATTGTGCCCTGTACCACCAAGCCCAGATCATTCATAGATATGAAAAATCCACAATAATCCTCGTGCTGAAGCTTGGGGAACTCCACCTGATTCGGTGGTCTCGTTGAGTTGAGCGGGAGAATAGCGGGAGAGGCCAAAAACAAGAAACGCGCCAGGTGCCAAACCGTTTGCGATGCAACCGGCCCACTCCTGGAGGCGAAATTGGGATCCCGCCTCAGTGTGGTGAGAAACCAATTATCACCACTTAAGCCCAATTTCCATACAATTAACGGAAGCCACCCCATATCTAACGGTGTCCTATGATCCAGCGGCCTCCCCAGCAAGTGGTCACGCTGGTGCCGATTGGTACTCCTTTTTAAAACGCGAATCTGACGGAAAGGCTGCTAGGGGGAGCCGAGGAGGCGAGGAGCCATCTTCGCCTACAGACAATGAGCGTGGCGGCACAGTGCTTGCTGCCCTGTGCTCGGAGGAGGTGAGGGCATGCTCCGCTGGGGGCCAACCATGCTCGGTTCCGCCATGCCAATCCCTGGATTGTGTGTACGCGTTCCGGGGGGCAACCCTAGTCCCTGCCTTCCTGCCCCACCGACCACCCACAACATCCACTGACCAGGGAGGCTTCTGGCCGTACGGCTGAAGGCTATCGCTAATAGGGAATTGGCAATCATAGTTAAGTGAGCACTTCACACCTCCCAAGTGGATTCCTGTGGGTGGGCGGGCCATTTAGCATTTGGGAGTTATTGCCCAGCACCCCAATCAGACTGCGCTGTCTGAACACTGTGCCTGAACACTGCGGGATACATTACCACGGACGCAGCACCCAACACCCAAAACCCCAGAGGATGGGCCCCAGTCCTAGGGCATGTCCGCAGCCAGGTGGTGGATCAGTGCAACTGGGAGGGGATCAGCGCCTGGTTCAGGTAACGTTATGTGCGGTGTCCGGGGTATAGGGTCTGGGGTCCGGTAAGTGAGGTTCCCTGCTGAGCAAATGATAGACAGCGCATGCAGCAGGCGACTCCGCCTCAACACACAGAAGGTGCGGCACCTGTGCCATGTCTTTGTGGACTTGGCGCCACGTGGATGAGGAGGACACCTGCTCCTGGTGGCCATCAAGGTCACAACAGCCCTAAACTTTTACGCCTCAGGATCATTCCAGGGCTCGAGCGGGGTGCGGTATCTCACAGGCCACAGCCCAGGGTTGCATCTGACAGGTCATAGATTTCCTGTTTGCCTGGGCAGAAATTATATTAACTTTGACACAGACCAGGCCGAACAAGATGCCTGGACAGCAGGATTCACCTCCAGGTCAAGGGGCTGATAGATTGCACGCATGTCGCCTTGCGCTCATCGGGCCTTCTGGGAGTGCCCTACGTTAACAGGAAGAGGTTCCACTCCCTGAACATACCGCTCAAGTGCGACCACCCCCTTAGGATCATGGACATGTGTGCAGGCTTCTCAGGGAGTGTGCATGACAGCTACAGCCTGGGGCACTCAGACATCCCGAGCCTCTTTGAGGACCACGCCAGGATGGCCGGCTGGCATTTGGGGGACAAGGGGTGCCCGCTAATGATCTGGCTTATGAAGTCAGTACAGAGACCAATGCGAAGACCCGATCCAATGAGGCCCATGTGGCCGTCCGGGCTGTCATTGAGTGGTGCATCGGTCTGCTCAAAATGCGGTTCCGATGCCATGACTACAGTTCACCCCAAAGAGGCTCGCCCGCTTCATGGTGGTCTGCTGTGCCCTCCGCGACCTGGCACAGCAGCGGGCGACGTGCTGGAAGTTGGGGATGAGGAACATGTGGCCACCTCTGAGGAGGAGGAAGAGGACAATGTCAAAGTGGCGCCCATCCAGCATGGGCAGGACGATGATCCCGGGGAGGAACCGGAGGAACACCCGGAGGATGAAGGGCAGGCAGCAGCGACGAGGGTCCTGCAAGCCCGGAGGACCAGGGAGGTCCTCATCCTCACCCGTTTCAAATGGGGCATGGCCTGGTCAGTCATCGCTACCCTGCCCCCATTTCTCACCCTCCCAGGGTCTGTGCTACATGAATCCAGGGTGCTGGGACTGTGACGGCACTGTCAGCAGGTTACTGTCGAGCGCAAGTGGGGATGATAACCCACAGACAGCTGAGCGCTGGAGCTCCTCAATCTATGCCATAGGTTGACCCCTGCCTGCCCACTGAATGCTCGCTCACACCCATCACCTACAGGTGGTGTGCCCGAGTAGCGGAAGGGGGGTGTATCACACCTATGTGTCCACCACAGCCATACTCTCCCAATGTTGCCACTCCACTCTCCCCACCACCCCATTACCCCTTCAACACACACTCCGCACTCTTACCCTCTACCTACCCCATCTTCCCCTGTTGCCTCCCCCAGTGCCCTCTCAATGAGGGACAGGCAGGTTCAAATCCCACCACAGCAGTTGGCGGAATCTGAATTCAATTAAATTAATTGATAATATTAAGAGCTAGACTCAGTAATGGTGACCATGAAACTAGCACTGATCATCATTAAGAACCCATCTGGTTCACTAGTGCCTCTTTAGGGAAGGAAATCTGCCGACCGTACCTAGTCTGGCCTATATGTGACTCCAGACCCACAACAATGTGGTTGACTCTTAACTGGCACTCAGTTCAAGGGCAATTTGAGATGGGCAACAAATGCTGGCCTTGTCAGCGACGCCCATGAAAGGAATACAAATAACTTTGGCAAAGTCCTCTTCCTTGGTAAATATTCACCACAATGATTTACATTAGGGTGAAAGGACCAATAGAAAAATTGCTGTGATTATATCAGCTCCATGGAGTCCCAAGAAAGCACATGGTCCAGTGATGAAGTGATAATAAGTTGGCCTTGCAATCCAATGTTATTAAACGCAGTGGAGTTAATAGCTGTACTTACATAACAATATGATTTGTTCGGAACTATGTACAATTGTCCTTTCTAACCTCTTCTCAAACTCAAAATATATTTTTATGTGTACAGAAATATTGGAAACAATTTTGCGCCTGTGTTAGCCGTCAATGGGAACAGCAATGCAGGCCCAAAATATCACAAGAGTAGATTCTCACCGGCGAGTTCGCGTTTTCAGATTTTCCACGCCCCTCGCCAATGATGTAATGAGGTTCCTGCCCACAAAGGGAGGCAACCTCATTGTAATACATTTACATATAATTAGCGAGCCCCCTTGCCACATGATCCCCTCTCACTAAATATTCATATCTCACCAATGTGACGTCACGTCGGTGAGTTTGACAACAGCAATTTAAAAATGTGAATTAGTCAAGCGGATCCTCCCAGGGTGCAAAGATAAGTATAATAATAATAATAATAATCGCTTATTGTCACAAGTAGGCATAAATGAAGTTACTGTGAAAAGCTCCTAGTCGCCATATTCCGGCGCCTTTTCGGGGAGGCTCGTACGGGAAGTGAACCCGCGCTGCTGGCCTTATTCTGCATTACAAGCCAACTGTTTAGCCGCCCCGGGGGGGATGGGGGGGTGGGGAGATATTAGCACCGCCAACCTGGCAGTTGGGGCCGGGGGCCGCTGGGGGCCGTTTACTTTCTGTGCTGATCGGGGTACACTTTAAGGATGGTGCTCTCATCTCTGTGGTGCCGGCCTTGCCAGCTCTATGGCTCGATCAGATCCCACCCCCCCCTCCCACTCCCCCACTCCAGACTGACGGCGTAAATCCAGTCCACTCATTTTTTTTCTCATATTAAAAGTTAGACTCAGTAATGGTGACCATGAAAATCTGAACCAAAAACACTGCTGTGCATCTGGAGAGCTGCATGATGGTTTTCAGTCAGAGTCTGACACACACAAAAATGGTAAAATTCTGCCCATTGTTACAGTCTATTGGTACTCTGGGCACCTGAAGAAGTAAAAGGGTGGCTGTAAGTTTCAGTCTGGCAGATCTATGGAAAAAGCCACACTCACGCCTCAGGTTTATATTGTCAATGATATAAATCAGTTGCCCCATGTTGTAAAGAATGGCCTTTGGAGAGGCAATTCAGAATGGGATCAGCAGCTTCTGCTTGTACCCCACCGTCTGAAAAATGGCCAAGACCCATCCATGTTCCCCTCTGATGACAGAGCAGACAGGACATCTGTCTTTCCCTTCCTTTTCTTCCTGACCCATTGAACTGACATGACTATCAGGTATCAGTGGATAGCACCCTTTCCACTGAGTCAGAGAGCTCTCGGTTCAAGTCTGTTCCAGAGACTTGAGCACATTTCCACTTGACACTTCAGTGCAGTACTGAAGGAGTGCTGCAGTGTCCAAGCTGACACATTTCAGTGATTTGGTAACCAAAGGCAGTTCTGCCCTATCATGTGGACATAAAAGATCTCGGGGCATGATTTTGAAGAATTTCAGGTGATTTACCCCCTGGCCAACATTTATCCCTCAGCCAAAACCAAAAACAGGTTATCTGATCATGATTTCATTGCTATTTAGGAGGCTTTGCTCTGTACAAACTAGCTGCTCTGTTTCTTACATTACAAAAGTGTTTCATTGGCTGCAATGTGCCATGGGACTGCAAGTAGTCGTGAAATGTGCGCTAAAAATCTAAGTCTCTCGTTTATAACTATAAATTCCAACATTTCTTAGTGCAAGTTGAAGTGACAAACATACAATCAAGTAGATTTTTCTCTGCAGAGACACAATAGGTTTCTGTCTGATACAGGGCATTTCTAGGACATGCCACGTCTCTGAGTCTTTCCCCCCAAAAAATTGATGGAACAAATGAGAGCAGAGCTTAATGTCTCGCAGGCTTGGAGAACTCCAAGACTGGGGTATGGTGCGACGAATGATTTATTCTGGAAATTCGCCGAGAATAAAAGATTACAGGCTGTGCAACTCCACCACTTTGAACATCTTATAGGTGTCACCAGGAGAAAGGGATTGCTTGGTCCTGGGCATTTTACAAGGAATCCACCTTGATCTGTGTGATGAAAGGTGGGAGGGTGGGAGGCTGGATAGAACAACACCAGGAACTGCAGGACAGGGACAAGAGTACGAGGTGGCATGCCTTCTAGCTCTACAGGACATCCCTCTTCCTCTGGATCTCCTCCACCAAAATCTCCAGCAGCAGCACATCCCAGAACCTATGTACCTTTTCTCTTAAGTCCCTGGGTCGGATGGCAGCTTTAAACAATTCACCTCTCAAAAGCTCACAAGACTTCTGTGGGCTACTGTCAGTGTAGTGAATGGGAACCTTTGTTCCTTTGCTGCTGGCTCCAGTATTTAGGCCTACATTGATCCCATTTTCAAGCTGTACATTCCAGATCACAACAAAACACATCACCTCTGGTCCCTTGGCCAATTAGCTCAAACCTGTGTCCTTTGCTTACTGACCTTTCTGCCACTGGAAACAGTTTCTCCCTATTCAATGTGCCTAAACCTACCATGATTTTGAACACTTCCATCAAATCTCTTAATTTTCTCTGCTCTAAAGAGAACACCCCAGTTTTTTGAGTGTCTCCAGAGAGCTTTTCAACTCTGGTTCTAGCGAATCAACTCTGCACCCTGTGAGCTGTTAGATGAACGCCTGTCTTGTATTTGTTCGAGGCGATTCATGCTTGACTTTCAAAATAAATTGGTTATAGACTGGAAAGGGGGATAATTTACTGGGTTATGGGAAAAGTGTGAGGTGGGTGAGGGACTAATTAGGTATCTGGTTCAAAGAGCTGAATCAGTCCATGATTCTATGAAATAAGTTTTCTTGTACACATTTCAGAAATTCCTTCCCCTCTTTGTTCTTTGCACTGTTATTTTCTCAGTCATGAAGATCATTGAAGTTCTTCATTATCATTACCCTATGATTTATTGAGGATGAGAGTGTGATACAGGCAGGTAGGCTGGAGGAGGTAGATGTTCTGAGGGAAGATGTATTAGCAATTTTGAAAAACCTGAGGGTCGACAAATCTCCTGGGCCAGATGGGATTTCTCCTAGGATTCTTTGGGAGGCAAGGGATGAGATTGCAGAGCCTTTGGCTTTGATCTTTGGGTCCTCACTGTCCATGGGGATAGTGCCAGAGGACTGGAGAGTGGCGAATGTTGTTCCTCTGTTCAAGAAAGGGAATAGGAATGACCCTAGTAATAATAGGCTGGTTAGTCTTACTTCGGTGGTCGGTATGTTAATGGGAATGGTCCTGAGGGATAGGGTTAATGACCATTTGGAAAGATGCAGTTTAATCCGGGATAATCACAATTTGATTGAATTCTTTGAGGTAACTAAGAGTGTAGATGAAGGTAGAGCAGTTGATGTCGTATACACGGATTTCAGTAAGGCATTTGATAAGGTTCCCCATGGTCGGCTCATGAAGAAAGTAAGGAGGTGTGGGATAGAGGGAAATTTGGCCAATTGGATGTAACTGGCTATCACATAGAGGGTGGTGGTGGATGGAAAATTTTCAGACTGGAGACCAGTTACCAGCGGTGTACCACAGGGATCAGTGCTGGGTCCTCTGCTATTTGTGAATTTTATAAATGACTTGGAGGAGGGGGCTGAAGGGTGGGTCAGTAAATTTGCTGATGACACCAAGATTGGTGGAGTAGTGGATGAGGTGGAGGGCTGTTGTAGGCTGCAAAGAGACATTGATAGGATGCAGAGCTGGGCTGAAAAATGGCAGATGGAGTTTAACCCTGATTTGGGGCAGCACGGTAGCATGGTGGTTAGCACAATTGCTTCACAGCTCCAGGGTCCCAGGTTCGATTCCCGGTTTGGGTCACTGTCTGTGCGGAGTCTGCACGTTCTCCCCGTGTGTGCGTGGGTTTCCTCCGGGTGCTCCGGTTTCCTGCCACAGTCCAAAGATGTGCAGGTTAGGTGGATTGGCCATGCTAAATTGCCCTTAGTGTTGGGTGGGGTTACTGGGTTATGGGGATAGGGTGGAGGTGTTGACCTTGGGTAGAGTGCTCTTTCCAAGAGCCGGTGCAGACTCGATGGGCCGAATGGCCTCCTTCTGCACTGTAAATTCTATGACTAAGTGCGAGGTGATTCATCTTGGTAGGACAAATTTGAATGCGGATTACAGGGTCAACGGCAGGGTTCTGAGGAATGTGGAGGAACAGAGAGATCTTGGGGTTCATTTTCACAGATCTCTGAAGGTTGCCACTCAAGTGGAAAGAGCCGTGAAGAAGGCCTATAGTGTGTTAGCATTTATTAACAGGGTGATGCACGATCAATAACTCCAGAAGCGAGATTGGAGACAATTGAAGGCTTTAATACGCTAGATGTTTCCCCCAGCAGCGCAGGTACAGAAGAAAGCTGCTGGGGCGGCACGGGCTCTTTACCCCGTCTTGCAGGGCGGAGCTATCATACAAGCTTAACCAATGTGAACAAGTACATTCTCCACCAATGGTATTCCGGCATTACCAGGTACCGTAATCCTCCTAACACAGACTACCACATTCAACCCTGTCAAAAAAAGAGTCCGGCGGGGGTGGTGGCTTCGTATTACAACGTGGTAAAAGTGGTAGAAGTTACAGTTATGAAGGTAGGGGGCAGCACGGTAGCATTGTGGATAGCGCAATTGTTTCACAGCTCCAGGGTCCCAGGTTCGATTCCGGCTTGGGTCACTGTCTGTGCGGAGTCTGCACATCCTCCCCGTATGTGCGTGGGTTTCCTCCGGGTGCTCCGGTTTCCTCCCACAGTCCAAAGATGTGCAGGTTAGGTGGATTGGCCATGATAAATTGCCCTTAGTGTCCAAAATTGCCCTTAGTGTTGGGTGGGGTTACTGGGTTATGGGGATAGGGTGGCGGTGTGGATCTTGGGTAGGGTGCTCTTTCCAAGAGCTGGTGCAGACTCGATGGGCCGAATGGCCTCCTTCTGCACTGTAAATTCTATGAAATTCTAAGGTACTGTAATACCTCTGTGCAGCGTTTTGCCTTATTACATCTTAACTATTTACAACAGTAATGTACATTTGAAAATGATGCAATTCGTCGATCCTCTGCGATCCTCTGCGATCGTCGTAGATTTGGTGGTGATGCCGGTGGAGGTTCGGGCGTCTGTGACTCCGGGAGCGTGGTTTCGGCTTCTGTGGCAGCTTCTGTGGCCCCTTAGACGGGACCGGTTGACCTGGGAAGGGGGCTGCTGTGGGGTGCGCTGGTGGGCGCGAGGGCCTAGACTGGGCCTAGACTGGGCCGGTGGAAGAACTAATCCACCTGGGAAGGGGGCGGCTGTGGGGTGCGCCGGTGGGAGGGAGGGTGGGGCTGGTGGCGGGGTAGTGTGTGGGGATCCAGCTGGCGCCAGGTCCCATAGGGAGACCGTATCTTGTCGGCCGTCGGGGTGCACCACGTAGGTGTACTGAGGGTTAGCGTGGAGGTGATGGACCCTCTCGACCAATGGGTCCGATTTGTGTGCCCGCACGTGTTTTCGGAGCAGGATGGGTCCGGGAGCTGCCAGACAGTTTGGGAGCGAGGTCCAAGAGGAGGACTTCCTGGGGAAGACAAGGAGACGTTCGTGACGTGTTTGGTTGGTCGTGGTACAGAGTAGTGACTGGATGGAGTGGAGGGCATCCGGGAGAACGTCCTGCCAGCGGGAGTCTGGGAGATTCCTGGACCACAGGGCCAGTAGGACGTTCTTCCAGACCGTTCCGTTCTCCCTCTCTATCTGTCGGTTTCCCCGGGGGTTGTAGCTGATCGTCCTGCTCGAGGCAATGCCCTTGCTGAGCAAGAATTGACGCAGTTCGTCGCTCATAAAGGAGGACACCCTATCACTGTGTATGTAGGCGGGGAAACCGAACAGCGTAAAGATACTATGGAGGGCTTTTATGACGGTGGCTGCGGTCATGTCGGGGCAGGGGATGGCGAATGGGAACCGGGAGTACTCCTCAATCATGTTCAGGAAGTATGTATTGCGGTCGGTGGAGGGGAGGGGGCCTTTGAAATCCAGACTGAGGCGTTCAAAGGGACCGGAAGCCTTTATCAGGTGCGCTTTCTCTGGCCTGTACTCTGCGCAGATTTGACAATTCCTGGTGGCTGTCCTGACCTCCTCGATGGAGTAGGGCAGGTTGCGAGTCTTGATCAAGTGGAAATATCGAGTGACCCCCCGGGTAGCAGAGGTCCTCGTGGAGGGTTCGGAGACGGTCCACTTGTGCGTTGGCACATGTGCCGCGGGATAGGGCATCAGGAGGCTCATTTAGCTTCCCGGGACGATACAAGATCTCATAGTTGTAGGTGGAGAGTTCGATCCTCCACCGTAAGATCTTGTCGTTTTTTACCTTGACCCGCTGTGCATTATCGAACATGAAAGCAACCGACTGTTGGTCAGTGAGGAGAGTGAATCTCCTGCTGGCCAGGTAATGTTTCCAATGTCGCACAGCTTTGTATAAGAGCCCATGCCGCCCCAGCAGCTTTCTTCTGTACCTGCGCTGCTGGGGGAAACATCTAGCGTATTAAAGCCTTCAATTATATCCAATCTCACTTCTGGAGTTATTGATCGTGCATCAATTTAATACGCTAGATGTTTCCCCCAGCAGCACAGGTACAGAAGAAAGCTGCTGGGGCGGCACGAGCTCTTATACCCCGCCTTGCAGGGCGGAGCTATCATACAAGCTTAACCAATGGGAACAAGTACATTCCCCACCAATGGTATTCCGGAATTACCAGGTACCGTAATCCTACTACCACACAGGGGGCTTGAGTTTAAGAGCCGTGGGGTTACGCTGAAACTGTACAGGACCCAGGTGAGACCACATTTGGAGTATTGTGTGCAGTTCTGGTCACCTCATTATAGGAAGGATGTAGAAGCATTGGAAAGGGTGCAAAGGAGATTTACCAGCATGCTGCCTGGATTGGAGGGTAGGTCTTATGAGGAAAGGTTGAGGGAGCTAGGGCTTTTCTCATTGGAGCGAAGGAGGATGAGCGGCAACTTAATAGAGGTTTATAAGATGATGAGGGGGATAATAGAGTGGACGTTCAGAGACTATTTCCTCAGATGGATGTAGCTGTTACAAAGGGGCATAACTGTAAGGTTCGGGGTGGGAGATATAGGAGGGATGTCCGAGGTAGGTTCTTTATTCAGAGAGTGGTTAGAGTGTGGAATGGACTGCCTGCTGCGAAAGTGGAGTCGGACACTTTAGGAACTTTCAAGCGGTTATTGGATAGGCACATGGAGCACACCAGCATGACAGGGGGTGGGATAGCTTGATCTTGGTTTCGGATAAAGCTCGGCACAACATCGAGGGCCGAAGGGCCTGTTCTGTGCTGTACTGTTCTATGTTCTATGATTCTTGCATCTTTTTTGCAATTTGCCTGCAAATCTGATTCTCTATCTCATTCCTAGTACTTAGTGCTCGATAGTCTACACCCACCAGTGTCATAGCTCATCTTTCGTTCCTTAATTCTAACTAAATAAATTCTGTCTTTGATCCCTTCGCTCATCATCCCTTTCAGAATCTTTAATTAAAACTGCCATTGCTCCCTTGCCCTTTTTTCCCCATCCTTACTTTTCCTGAAAACAATTTAGTCAGGATCACTGGCTGTGAAATTTGGCTCCATCTGCCATCGACATGCCACCATGCACCAAAAGCATGCAGTCAGCGAGCGGGTCATGACCCGGCTTGGGTCACTGCGGAGTCTGCACGTTCTCCCCATGTCTGCATGGGTTTGCTCCAGGTGCTCCGGTTTCCTCCCACAAGTCCTGAAAGACATGCTATTATGAGAATTGGACATTCTGAATTCTCCCTCTGTGAACCCGAACAGGCGCCGGAATGTGGGGACTAGGGGCTTTTACAGTAACCTCATTGCAGTGTTAATGTAAGCCGACTTGTGACAATAAAGATTATTATTATTTTTATTATTATTAAGAGCCACTTGTTTGTCACACAGTCGGCCATTTTAGATTGCATAAGTCCAGTTCTTTTTAATATAAATTTAGAGTACTCAATTCTTTTTTTTCCAATTAAGGGGAAATTTAGTCTGGCCAATCCACCTACCCTGCACGTCTTTTTGGGTTGTGGGGGTGAGACCCACGCAGACACGGGGAGAATGTGCAAACTCCACATGGACAGTGACTGGGGCCGGGATTGAACCCAGGTCCTCGTCGCCATGAGGTACATAAGTACAGTTAACACTTCTTTTAATCACAGTGGGAACTCTCTACCCACCTCGCCGTCCCCTCAACTGCCATTTCAAGGTCTGACAACACTATCTTCGGCTGAGATGCTTTCGACTTTCTTCATTTGCTGGTGCAGAGTTAGTGGAAGAACTGTGTTGAATATTATTTGGGGGAGTTTCACAAAGATGTGAATTTGTACAGAAGTGATGCTGGATTTTGACAAGGTGGAAAAATATAGTTGGAGACAAAGTTGTCAGGAGAAATCCTGCTTCCATTATGGGCCCTCTCATTGCAGTGTTTCTGGTGTGTATAAAAATGGAGTTTAGCAGGAAAACTGGTATGGAGAAGGGGGGTAGCGGGAGGAGGAGGGTTCCTACCCGCCCAGGGTCTAGGGAGAACTTCTGCAATCTCCACATCAACCAGGAGCAGTGTATGAGGCACCTGCATTTCAATAAGGAGATGGTGGATGTCACCTCCTTCAACTCAACCTACAGCCACATTGCAGGGTGTGATCAGTGCCGCCAGGTGTCATTAAATTCACTGTCATCCTTAATTTCTCAGTCAGCAGACCCTTCCAGGAGTGCAAGGAGATGTCAGCAACATCTCAAAGTTGGCTGTCCATTGTTATAGAGTCACAGAGGTTTACAGCACGGAAACGGGCCCTTCGGCTCAACTTGTCCATGCCGCCCAGTTTTTACCACTAAGCTAGTCCCAATTGCCCACATTTGGCCCATATCCCTCTGTACCCATCTTACCCACATAACTGTCTAAATGCTTTTTAAAAGACAAAATTGTACCATCCTCTACTACTGCCTCTGGCAGCTCGTTCCAGACACTCATCACTCTCTGTGTGAAAAGATTGCCCCTCTGGACCCTTTTGTATCTCTCCCCTCTCACCTTAAACCTATGTCCTCTAGTATTAGACTCCCCTACCTTTGGGAAAAGATGATGACTATCTAAAGTATCTATGCCCCTAATTATTTTGTAGACCTCTATATGATCACGCCTAAGCCTCCTATACTCCAGGGAAAAAAGTCCCAGTCTAATCAGCCTCCCTTTATAATGCAAACCATCAAGTACCGGTATCATCCTGGTAAATCTTTTCTGCACTCTTTCTAGTTTAATGATATCCTTTCCATAACAGGGTGACCAGAACTGCACACAATATTCCAAGTGTGACTTTACTAATGTCTTGTACAACTTCAATTGGGGCTGGTTTAGCACAGGGTTAAAGAGCTGGCTTTTAAAGCAGACCAAGGCGGTTATCATGGGAGATTTTAATCTGCATATCGATTGGTTTAACCAGGTTGGTAAAGGCAGCCTTGAGGAGGAGTTTATAGAATGTGCCCGGGATAATTTCCTGGAACAGTATGTAATGGAACCTACAAGGGAACAAGTGGTCCTGGATCTGGTCCTGTGTAATGAGGCAGGATTGATTAATGATCTCATAGTTCGGGATCCTCTTGGAAGGAGCGACCACAATATGGTGGAATTTAAAATACAGTTGGAGGATGACAAGGTAAAATCAAACACTAGTGTTTTGTGCTTAAACAAAGGTGATTACAATGGGATGAGAGAAGAACTAGCTAAGGTAGACTGGGAGCAAAGACTTCATGGTGAAACAGTTGAGGAACAGTGGAGAACCTTCCGAGCGATCTTTCACAGTGTTCAGAAAAGGTTCATACCGAGAAAAAAGAAAGACGGTAGAAAGGGGAAAAATCGACCGCGGATTTCTAAGGAGGTGAGGGAGAGTATCAAATTGAAGGAAAAAACATACAAAGTGGCAAAAATTAGTGGGAGACTAGAGGACTGGGAAGTCTTGAGGGGACAACAGAAAGCTACTAAAAAAGCCAGAAAGAAGAGTAAGGTAGACTATGAAAGTAAACTGGCTTAGAACATAAAAGCAGATAGTAAAAGCTTCTACAAATATATAAGACAAAAAAGAGTGGCTAAGGTAAATATTGGTCCTTTGGAAGATGAGAAGGGAGATTTAATAATAGGAGACGGGAAATTGGCTGAGGAGCTGAACAGGTTTTTTTGGGTCAGTCTTCACAGTGGAGGACACAAATAACATGCCAGTGACTGATGGAAATAAAGATATGATAGGTGAGGACCTTGAGATGATTTTAATCACTAAGGAGGCAGTATTGGGCAAGCTAATGGGGCTAAAGGTAGACAAGTCTCCTGGCCCTGATGGGATGCATCCCAGAGTGTTAAACGAGATGGCTAGGGAAATTGTAAACGCACTAGTGATAATTTATCAAAATTCAGTAGACTCTGGGGTGGTCCCAGAGGATTAGAAAGTAGCAAACGTGACACCACTGTTTAAAAAAGGAGGTCGGCAGAAAGCGGGTAATTATAGGCCGGTAAGCTTAACTTCGGTTGTAGGGAAAATGCTGGAATCTATCATTAAGGAGGAAATAGCGGGGCACCTGGAGGGAAATTGTCCCATTGGGCAGACGCAGCATGGGTTCACAAAGGGTAGGTCGTGTCTGACTAATTTGGTAGAATTTTTTGAGGACGTTACCAGTGCAGTAGATAACGGGGAGCCAATGGATGTGGTATATCTGGATTTCCAGAAAGCTTTTGACAAGGTGCCACACAAAAGATTGCTGCATAAACTAAAGATGCATGGCATTGAGGGTAAAGTGGTAGCATGGGTAGAGGATTGGTTAATTAACAGAAAGCAGAGAGTGGGGATAAATGGGTGTTTCTCTGGTTGGCAACCTGTAACTAGTGGGGTCCCTCAAGGATCAGTGTTGGGCCCGCAGTTGTTCACAATTTACATAGACGATTTGGAGTTGGGGACCAAGTGCAATGTGTCAAAGTTTGCAAACGACACTAAGATGAGTGATAAAGCAAAAAGTGCAGAGGATACCGGAAGTCTGCAGAAGGATTTGGATAGGTTAGGTGAATGGGCTAGGGTCTGGCAGATGGAATTCAATGTTGCCAAGTGTGAGGCTATCCATTTTGGAAGGAATAACAGCAGAATGGATTATTATTTAAACGGTAAGATGTTAAAACATGCTGCTGTGCAGAGGGACCTGGGTGTGCTGATGCACGAGTTACAAAAAGTTGGTGTGCAGGTGCAACAGGTGATTAAGAAGGCTAATCGAGTTTTGTCTTTCGTTGCTAGAGGGATGGAGTTCAAGACTAGGGAGGTTATGCTGCAATTGTATAGGGTGTTGGTGAGGCCGCATCTGGAGTATTGTGTTCAGTTTTGGTCTCCTTACCTGAGAAAGGACATATTGGCACTGGAGGGAGTGCAAAGGAGATTCACTAGGTTGATCCCAGAGTTGAGTGGATTAGATTATGACGAGAGGTTGAGTAGACTGGGACTGTACTCATTGGAGTTTAGAAGGATGCGGGGGGATCTTATTGAAACATATAAAATTATGAAGGGAATAGATAGGATAGATGTGGGCAGGTTGTTTCCACTGGTTGGGGAAAGCAGAGCTAGGAGGCATAGCCTCAAAATAAGGGGAAGTAGATTTAGGACTAAGTGTAGGAGGAACTTCTTCACCCAAAGGGTTGTGAATCTCTGGAATTCCTTGCCCAGTGAAGCAGTTGAGGCTCCTTCTTTAAACGTTTTTAAGAAAAAGATAGATACCTTTCTAAAGAATAAAGGGATTCGTGGATATGGTGTACGGGCCGGAGTGTGGAGCTGAGTCCACAAAGATCAGCCATGATCTCATTAAATGGCGGAGCAGGCTCGAGGGGCCAGATGGCCTACTCCTGTTCCTAGTTCTTATGTTCTTAAGGCAGGCCAGCAGCACAGTTCAATTCCCGTACCAGCCTCCCCGAACAGGCACCGGAATGTGGCGACTAGGGGCTTTTCACAGTAACTTCATTTGAAGCCTACTTGTGACAGTAAGCGATTTTCATTTCATTTCACAAGACATCCCAACTCCTGTATTCAATGTTCTGACCAATGAAACCAAGCATGCTGAATGCCTTCTTCACCACCCTGTCCACCCGTGGCTCCACTTTCAAGGAGCTATGAATCTGTACTCCTCGACCTCTTTGTTCTATAACTCTCCCCAACTCCCTACCATTAAAGAGGCCCTGCTCCAGTTCGATCTACCAAAATGCATCATCTCAAATTTGTATCAATTAAACTTATTTTGCCATTCATCATCCCACTGGCCCAATTGATCAAGATCCCATTGCAATCCTAGATAACCTTTTTCACTGCCCACTATGCCACCAATCTTAGTGTCATCTGCAAACTTACTAACCTAAATTCTCATCCAAATCATTAATAGAAATAACAAATAACAGTGGCCCCAGCACCGATCCCTGAGGCACACTGCTGGTCACAGGCCTCCAGTTTGAAAAACAACCCTCCACAGCCACCCTTTGTCTTCTGTTGTCAAGCCAATTTTGTATCCAATTGGCTCCCTTACGCTGGGTCCCGTGAGATTTAACCTTATGCAACAACCTACCATGCAGTACCTTGTCAAAAGCCTTGCTAAAGTTCATGGAGACAACGTCGACTGCACTACCCTCATCTACCTTCTTGGTTACCCCTTCAAAAAACTCAATCAAATTTGTGAGACATGGGGCGTCATTCTCCGACCCCACAGAGGGTCGGAGAATGGCCGTTGGCCGCCGTGAATCACGCCCCCGCTGGTTGCCGAAGTCTCCGAAGGGAGAAAAGTCGGCAGGGCGTTAATGGCGCCGCTGCCGTCGGAGAATGGCACGGGTCTGCGCAAGGCAGCCGATTTTCGGCCTGCCGATATTCTCCCTTCCGGATGGGCCGTAGTCCCGTCGACGTGATGACCGTTCACGTCGACGTAAATCAAACCTCCTTTTCATCGACGTGACCCTGTGCTCCAGGTTCACGCCGACCAGCGTGGAGGTGAGTGACGGCCTGGGGGGGTTGGCTCTGGGCAGGCGGTGGTGTGGCCGCAGTCTGAATGTGTGGGGAGAGGTGTGTCTCGGGATGTGTGTGTGTGTGTGTGTGCGGCGGGGGGGGGGGGGGGGGGGGGGGTGGTTAGAGTGGGCTGGGCTCTGGGGGAGCGCTGGGAGGGGGGTCCGTGCCGGGGAGGAGGTTGGGGGGGTCCGTGCCGGGGAGGAGGTTGGGGGGGGTCCGTGCCGGGGAGGAGGTTGGGGGGGTCCGTGCCGGGGAGGAGGTTGGGGGGGGTCCGTGCCGGGGAGGGGGATGGGGGGTCCGTGCCAGGGAGGAGGTTGGGGGGGGTCCGTGCCGGGGAGGGGGATGGGGGGTCCGTGCCGGGGAGGGGGATGGGGGGGGGTCAGTGCCGGGGAGGAGGTTGGGGGGTCTGTGCCGGGGAGGAGGATGGGGGGTCCGTGCCGGGGAGGAGGTTGGGGGGTCCGTGCCGGGGAGAAGGATGGGGGTGTCCGTGCCGGGGAGGAAGATGGGGGGTCCGTGCTGGGGAGGAGGTTGGGGGGGGTCCGTGCCGGGAGGGGGATGGGGGGTCCGTGCCGGGGAGGAGGTTGAGGTCCGTGCCGGGGAGGAGGTTGGGGTCCGTGCCGCGGAGGAGTTTGGGGGGGGTCCATGCCGGGGAGGAGGTTGGGTTCCATGCCGGGGAGGAGGTTGGGGTCCGTGCCGGGGAGGAGATTGGGGGGGTCCTGCCGGGGAGGAGGTTGGGGGGGTCCGTGCCGGGGAGGGGGATGGGGTCCGTGCCGGGGAGGGGGATGCGAGGGCAAGTGAGTTGGTCCACCTGGCCAGGTGCCAGCCTCCAACAGTTGGACCCATGCAGTCCATGCCACCTGGCTGGGGGGAGGAGGGGATATGGGCAATGATGACATGTCGTCGTTCCCCTCCCCCGCCACCAGGCCGTCATGTTTTCCGATCATCCAGCGATGTTGGCCGCCGTGGTGGCAGCCGCTCATGTCTATGTTGCCCTGGATGAGGAGGAGGAGGAGGAGGAGGAGCGTGCCAGAGAGGCGGTGCAGGCTGCCGCAGAGGGACAGGCGGCAGCCGCCCAGGCTGGAGGGACACCTGACCGACAGGACGAGGAGGGGGAGGAGGACGTCGCGGCCCCACGGCAACGGAGGCACCCGAGGGCGCCCCGTGTGTACCGGCCCCGGCAGTCGTACCAGGACCTCACGGACCGGGAATGCAGGAGGAGACTCCGGATGAGGCGGGAAACCGTGGCACACATCTGCCACCTGCTGGCACACCTGTCACCGCGTGGCACTGGCGGGGGACACCCTCTCCCCGTGTCCGTCAAGGTTACGGTGGCCCTGAACCTTTATGCAACGGGGTCATTCCAGGCACCGAGTGGGGACCTGTCCGGCATATCGCAGACATCGGTGCATCCGGGCAGTGACAGATGCCCGATATGCCATGACGCACCGCTACATCCGCTTTCCTGTGGACCGGGCCAGCCAAGATGCCCGGGCCGTGGGCTTCTCTGCCGTGGCCGGGTTCCCCATGGTCCAGGGCGCGATTGATGGGATGCACGTCGCCGTGCGGCCACCTGCAGATAACAGGGCCGTGTTCACCAATAGGAAGGGGACCTATTCGATGAACATACAGGTGGTCTGTGACCACCGCATGATGATCCTGCACGTCTGCGCCCGTTACCCAGGCAGTGTACACGACTCATACGTGTTGTCGCGGTCATCCATCCCCGGCATGTACGAGGGACGCCATCCCCGGCTGAGGGGCTGGTTGCTGGGCGGCAGGGGCTACCCATTGCGATCGTGGCTGATGACGCCTATACATAGGCCACGCAATGAGGCGGAGAACCGCTACAATGATGCCCATGTAGCGACAAGGGGAGTGATAGAGAGGTGCTTTGGCGTGCTGAAGATGCGTTTCAGGTGCCTGACCTCTCTGGGGGCGCCCTCCAGTATCGGTCAGATAGGGTCGGCCGCATCATTGTGGTGTGCTGCGTCCTGCACAACATAGCCCAGCAGAGGGGCGATGTGCCGCAGGCAGAGGAGGGCGGAGTGGAGGAGCAGCAGGAAGAGGCGCAGTCCTCCCCAGATGAGGGGGATGGGGGTAATGGTCAGGGCAGACGGGGAAGACACAGGCGGGTGGCTGTCCACCGTTACCGGCTGGCCTAGCGGGCACGGGACAGACTGATAGCCGCCGCTTCACTGACTAGATGGGCGTGGGAATCGGGTAGTATAGCCACAGACTGCACACCATGACAACACCGACCACCCACACCCCCCACCCATCCAGCACCCTCACCCCCCTCCCCAACCCCACCCATCCCACCCGTATGCACACCACCCCCCCCCCCCCCCCCCCCCATTGCCGATCCACCTGCGGCACAACGGGCCGGGCTCACACAGTTGCGGGTGGACGCTTGTCTATTGCAGGCCATGGAGGATGATGACAACCCGCCCTGTGGTGAGCTCCTGGCTCCACATCGTTGGACTATGTCTGACCCATGGCCACAGTACCACCATCCACCCGGACCATCCCTGCATGCGGCTGTGACACTGCAGCGCACGGTCCCGTCCTCTGCCCGGGGGGATGTTGATGGCGGCCCAGGGGAACGGGGCAGACTCACCTGGGGCTGAGGTAAGACCACCCCTCACACACACACTTGCGCTCAACGTACATGACACCCCCGCACGCTTTGGACAGAGCACAAAGGCAGCTTCTGTAGGTGTAACATTGACTTTAATAACCAAAGGAGTTCATGCACGTGCCCTAGCCCCTAAAACGCACCTGTGCCCTGCATCCGTGCCAGCTTACTCAGTGTCTAATTGTTTGGCCTTACGGGCCCTTTGACTACGTCGACGTGGTTCCCCAGACGGTACAGCAGAACTGGAGGTGGACTCCTGTGATTCCTGCCCTCTGACACTGGATCCCTTTGGCGGCCGTTTCCTGGGGCGTCCTGGCCTAGATGGGCCAGGCTGCGGCCTGGGCGACTGGGATGGCGAGCTGCCAGCCTGTCCTGCCCGTTGCCCACCCAATGGGACGGAAGGGGGGGAGTCCAAGGTGTCGCGGTGTTCCCGGACCTCCCCTACAGGGGGACCCGGGACGGACCACACCACCTCCTCCTCCCTCAGGGTGCCCGATGGCCCCCAGGCCTCTACATGGGTGGGGGATGCGAACGGACTGGCCATCCGACGCCCCCCCCGGCATCTGGCGCTGCCAGTCCTGGAGGCCCGTGCTGGTATCGACAGGGGTCTGCAGGTTTGCAGCCATGGAGCCCAGGGGGTTGGCAAACCCTGTCTGTGCGACGCCGGCTCGCACATGGCCACTGGCGCCGATGCCCTCAGCGATGGCCTGCAGAGACTGGGCCATGGCCTGCAGAGACTGGGCCATGGCCTGCTGAGACTGGGCTATGGCCTGCTGAGACTGGGCTATGGTGTTGAGCGCCTCTGCCATCTGGCGCTGGCACTGGCTCATGGCCTCCTGTGAGAGGGCAGCCATGTCCTGGGCCACAGACGCCGCCTGCACGGAAAGCCCCAGGCCTCGCAAACCATTCCCCATGTCTGACACCGTCGCACCCATTGCCTCCACCGCAGACGCCACCCGTGCGGTGTCGGCCTGGGTGGCACGTATGACCGGCACCACTTCCAGCTCCTGGACGCGGGTGGACTCCTCCACCTGCGACTGCAGCCGCCGCAAGCCGGCCGTCACCCTCTTGGCTCGTCTCCGGGTCGGTGGTTGCATCGGATCTATGTGTGGGTGTGGTAACTCCAGGAACCCGGGATCCATCTGGGCGGCAGATGTTCGCTTGGGCTGGGCTGCCCTCCGACCGCCCGGCCCCTCTGCTGCTCCTACCTCCACCTGCTGTACCGGGACGGCTGTGTTGTGCGCACCAGTGAGTGTACCAGACGCCTCATCACTAAAGTTCCCAACCGAGGTGAGTGTTTCTGTGATGGTGGAGGGTGTTGGTGACAGCAGTGGCGTTGTGTCGTGCTCTTCGTCCCACTCTGAGTCCATGGCACTTTGGGGTGGGGGTTCGTCTCCACCCATCCACTCTGAGTCACTGTCCGGTATTTCGTCTTCCTGGGTAGTGCTGTCCCGGGTAGGGGTGTCCTGGGCAGTGCTGTCCCGGGTAGGGGTGTCCTGGGCAGTGCTGTCCCGGGTAGTGGTGTCCTGGGTAGTGGTGTCCTGGGTAGTGGTGTCCTGGCTCGGATGTGACGGGGCCTGTGGCTGCCCCCCTCGTCGCTGGGTGGTCGCTCCCGCACGTGACGGGGGTATCGTCTCCCTGTTGCTCCAGGTCTCTCCGTCTCCCGTGGTGTGCGAGGGGCATCCTGCGGGCGTCGCGTGCTGGAGGGTCCGGGTCTCTCTGTCTCCCGTGGCCTCCGAGGGGCATCCTGCGGGCGTCGCATGCTGGAGGGTCCGGGTCTCTCTGTCTCCCGTGGCCTCCGAGGGGCATCCTGCGGGCGTCGCATGCTGGAGGGTCCGGGTCTCTCTGTCTCCCGTGGCCTCCGAGGGGCATCCTGCGGGCGGTCTGCATCTGCGGGGATGGGTGCCTCGACGTTTGCTCCTGCGATACACAATGAAGCATGCATGGTTAGACACGCAGGCAGTGATCAGGTGATATGGGGGAGGGGGATATAGGGGAGAGGGGATATGGGGACGGGCTGTCGGTGGCTCACTTGCTAGTACGCCCCCGACCTCTGCATCAGCAACCTCCCGGTCCTCTGGTCCGCCAGCCAGTTCCAGGGCCCTTTCCTCGTGTTCGGTCAGTGGCCTCTCATCAGCGGGGCCTCCTCCAGTCCTCACATGCTCCCTATTGTTGTGTGCGCGCTTCTCCTGTGGGGGGGGGGGGGGCAGGGGTAAAAGGCAACACTGTTAGGCAGGTATATGAATGCACGCCATCGGTTGCGCGTGCATTGCAGAGGTTAAGGTTAGGGCTGGATTCACTTGGGGATATGGGGGGATATGGGGAAGGGGGGCTATGGGGGAGGGGGGTATGGGGAGGGGGGATATAGGGGTTATGGGGGAGGGGGTGTTATGGGGAGGGGGGATAAGGGGGAGGGGGGATATGGGGGATATGGGGGAGGGGGGGATATGGGGGAGGGGGGATATGGGGGAGGGGGGATATGAGGGAGGGGGGATATGGGGGAGGGGGGGATATGGGGGAGGCTCACCCTGCCTGCTCTGACGAGGTCGTTCACCTTCTTGTGGCACTGGGTGCCTGTCCGTGGTGTCAGGGCCGCAGCGGTGACGGCCTCTGCCACTTCCCTCCACAGACGCCGGCTGTGGCGTGGGGCAACTCTGCGGCCGTGCCCGGGATACAGGGCCTCCCTCCTCTGCTCCACTGCGTCCAGGAGCGCCTCCACATCCCGTGACTCGAACCTTGGGGCTGAGCGGCGGCCAGCCATCCAGTCGGGTGTTCCGGTCGGGTGGGGGGGAGCAGCGCGGCCTTATGAGCCGTCACGCCGTGCGGCGCGTATGACGCTGCACTGCGTGAACCACGTGCGCAAGCGCGGATCCCGTTACGTCGCTGCTAGCCCATTTCGGGCCGGAGACTTTCGACCCATTTTTCAGACGTGACGCAAGTTGGATTTGCGCCGTTTTTTGTGCCGATCGGCGGACTTTGCGCCGATAACGGAGAATTTCGCCCATGATTTTCCACTCACAAAGCCATGCTGACTGTCCCTAATCAGGCCTTGCCTCTCTAAATGCCTGTAGATCATGTGTCTCAGAATACTTTCTGACAACTTACCCACCAGCTCACCGGTGAGTAGTTCCCAGGCTTTTCCCTGCGGCCTTTCTTAAACAAAGACACAACATTTGCTACCCTCCAATCTTCCAGCACCTCACCTGTGGCTGTCGACAATTCAAGTATATCTGCTAAAGGACCCACAATTTCCTCCCTACCCTCCCTCAACGTCCTGCGGTACATTTCATCAGGACCAGAAGATTTACCTACCTTGATGCGCTGTAAGATTTCCAGCACATCCTTCTCTGTAATATGTACACTCCTCAAGACATCATTTTTTTCCCGCCAAGTTCCAGAACATCCATGCCTTTCTCAAAAGTAAATACCGATGAGAAATATTCATTTAGCACCTCCATCATCTCTTGTGGATCCACACATAGATGACCTTGTCGATCCTTAAAAGGCCCTACTCTCTCCCTAGTTACTCTTTTGCCCTTTATGTATTTATAGAAGCTCTTTGGATTTTACTTTGCCTTATCTGCCAAAGCAATCTCATGTCCCCTTTTGCCCTCCTGATTTCTCTCTTAACTCTGACAACGTCTATACTCTTCAAGGGATCCACTTGATACCAGCTGCCTATGCATGGCATATGTCTCCTTCTTTTGACCAATATCATAGAATCACAGAATTTACAGTGCAGAAGGAGGCCATTCGGCCCATTGAGTCTGCACCGGCCCTTGGAAAGAGTACCATACCTAAACCCACACCTCCACCATATCCGCGTAGCCCGGTAACCCCGCCCAACCTTTTTTTGGACAATAAGGGCAATTTAGCATGGCCAATTCACCTAACCTGCACATCTTTGGACTGTGGGAGGAATCCGGAGCACCCGGAGGAAACTCACACAGACATGGGGAGAACGTGCAGACTCCGCACAGACAGTGGCCCAAGCTGGGAATCGAACCTGGGACCTGGCCCTGTGAAGCAACAGTGCTAACCACTGTGCTACCATGCTGCCACAAGTTATTCAGGGTTCCCTATTTCTATCAGTCTTGCCCTTCACTCTGAAAGGAATGTTCTTACCCTGAATCCTGGTTAACACACTTTTGAAAGCCTCCCATTTACAGCCGTCCCTTTGCCTGCAATAGACTCTTCCAATCAACTTTTGAAACTTCCTGTCTAATCCTCACCCCCCACCCTCCCATGGTAGCCCACCCCTGAAGAGGGTCCCCCACTCCCAGACGTGGGTCCCCCACCCCCGCCGAGCACTGGAGCAGCAAGCCCAGTGCCCCAGGGCACTTTGCCTGTGAGCAAAGACTGCTAATCCCCTCCTTGGCTCCCCACAGAAGCCCTTCCATCAGGTTCATGTTTTTAAAAAAGAGTACTAATCGGCACCAGCGTCAGCATTTGCTGGGGAGGCCGGTGAATGACAGGAGGCTATTGGATGACAGGTGGCTCTCGTCAATTGTATGGAAATGGCTCACCACGCTAAGGCGGGATTCCGAATTCGCCTATGGGAGCAGGCCAGTTGCATCGCAAACTGTTAGGCACCTGGCGCTGTTCCTGTTTTTCGCCTCTCCCGCTATTCACCGTCCACGTTACACTTGAGCGAGTGTAACGAGACCGGAAGCTCGCGCACGATGTTTCGTCTTGTTCTCCCACCATATGACCTGATCCTGCTGCTTTTTCTCAACAATTTATTTTGTCTTGGATGGTTTAACAAATCGAATGTTGTGCGTGGTTGATGTTTAACCATCAGCCAAAGCAACTTTGGTTGTTGAGTGTGCAGTATTCCTGTACGTGAGCAGGAATTGACTCAAACATTTAGAAAATGAACTTTCTTCTCTAGTCACCGCAAACTAATGTTTCATTGTCTGTACAAAAAGTTCTGCCAGCCCATTTGTGGCATGGTGATAAGGAACGGATCAGATGTGTTGAATTCTCTTCTCCTTCAAGGAGTGTAGAAACTCTTGCGAAATGAACAGCTGTCCATTATTGCTCATGAGTTGTTCAGGGTAACCCAATCTGCTGAAGATTTCACCCAATCTCTCTGTTGATGTTAGCTTCAAGATGCAACTTCAGGCCATTTCAACTGAACATCAACTAGAATAAGAAACATGCACCCTTCAAATGGTCCGGCGTAATCAACATGTCCCCATTGTCGGGCCTCTCCTGTCCATTGTCATGGGTGTAGTGGGGCTAATGGCAATAGGTACCGCATTTTTTGCACACAACGAATACATTCCCATCTTGTCCTCGATTTCACCATCTAGCCACGGCCATCAAACGTTTCTCTTGGCTATCTCCTTCATCCTTGCAATACCATAGTGGCCTTCACAGAATTGATTTAATACTCGTTTTCTTAATAATGGTGGAATTATGACTCTCGTTTCTCAGAGAAGACAACCAACCTGTACAGATAATTCAAGTCTTCGGGTGTCAGGACTTCTGACTTCAGTAGCACCTCCTTGGCTTGCACAAATACTCTTTCGCATTTATCCACCCATGTCCACTTTTTATTACAACACAGTAAATTGTGTGAGGGTTTTAGAACAGTAGTCAGATTAGGGGTAAACCTTCTGCAATAATTTAGTAAACCCAAGAAAGATCAAAGTTGGTTCATGTTCTGAGCTGTGGGTGCCTAGGTAATGGCTTTGATTTTCGAAGGCGACTTATGCAGTCCCTTGGTTTCAATGGCATGTCACAGATATTCGATAGAAGATTGGAAAAATTCACATTTGCCTTTTCGGATTCTTAATCTACAATCTTCCAATCTCTGGAGTGTGGCATCTAGGTTGCGGAGATATTCCTCCTCATTCTGTCCAGTAACCACGATGTAGCACTGGACTCTGTCTAATCTGCTTAAAATGTGGTCCACAGCTTGTTGGAACAACACTGGTGCAAAAGCGATGTCAAATAGTAGTCTTTTACATCAAAATTACCCTTGTGTGTCACAATCATCAAGAAATGTTGTGAATCTGGATCCACGTTCATTTGAAGATATGCTTGACTGAGGTCAATTTTACTGAAGAATTGGCCTCCAGTCAACTCAGCAAATAAGTCAAGGGCAGAGCGTTCTGCATACAGTACAGGATTGATAGTGACCGTGACTTTAAAATTGCCACAAATGTGTACAGATGCATTTGTTTTCATCGTGGGTATGATCGGCATGGCCCATCACTCACATTAACGGATTCAAGAACTCCTGTTCTGACCAGCCTTTCTAATTCTGCCTCTTCCTTGGGTCTGATTGCATATGGCACTGACCTAGGTTTTAAACACCTCGCCTGACTTTCTTCTTTGATCTTCAGATTTACTGAGCTTTCCTTCATGCTTCCAGGCTCACAGACGGAAGTCAATGGCACGTTTCTTCAAGATTTTGGGTCGGCCTGCTTCAGAATCGAATTTGGCTCAACTTAATCTGATCTTTTCCAGCAGTTCTTCCCATTAGTGCTGGGTAATTTCCTTTGACTGTGTGAGGACAAATCTGCCATCTGTCCCTTTAATTGCACTGTTACATCAATATGGTCCCTCAATGGTACCACTTCTCCAGTGTAGGTTTTTAACATTATCTTCAAAGCTTGCAGAGCAATATGTCGGAGCCTTTCTTGATAAACAGGCTCTAGCACCAGCGAGACGGCTGCCCCAGTGTCCACATCCATCTTTACCGGCTGACCGTCCAGTAATGGAGTGACCCAATATTGGTTTGTTGCACCAGCAATAGCGAGTACATGTAATGACAGTTCGTCTTTGGACTGTGAAATAAGTTCCTTCTCATGTCCATTGTGTACAACATGGACATTTTTTCCTTTATTCAGTTTCCTATTTGATTTATTCGGCTCTTGATTTTTGAAACTTTTGCCTGAAACTTGTATCCTTATTCAAAAAGCACACTCAATGTGGCCCTTTCTGCCACAATTCCTGCACATGATGTGTTTGCACCAACACTCTGCTGTTGAGTGCCTGGTTTTTGCACACCAACGGCAAGTCTGAGTTTACGTCAGCATTTCAGTTGACATCTTGTGAATTCTTGTGCTTGAACTCAACTGTTGAGCTTCTTTGGCTGCTAATTCAATGGATACAGCAACTTCCAAAGCTTAAAGAAAGCTTACAAAAAGATCAGGGGCTGGATACTCCGCCGGCGGGATGCTCCATTTTGCCGGCAGCCTGAGGGTTTCCTGACGGCGTGAGGTTGCCCCACAACGGGAAACCCCATTGACCAGCCAGCGTAACGGAGCATCCCGCCAGCGGGGCGAAACAGAAATGTGGTGCAGCGGGGCGGAAAATCCAGCCCCAGGTTGCTTTTGGTTAACAACCGCTTTTGATTAGCTTCGTTCCTTAAACCACAGACTAATCTATTTCTGATGTTTTCATTATTATTATGAACACATCCCCAAATTCATAGTGTTTAACCAGTCTTTTCTGGGTATCTACAAACTGTGCAATCGATTTACCTTCTTGGTTGCGCTTATGAAACCGAAACCCATCTGCGGTGACTAATGGTTTCAGTGAGTAGTGGCCATGCAATATTTCCACTATTTAATCATATGTTTTCGTGCCTGGCTTTTCCAACTGTGCGAGACTCCTCCTCATGAGGTTAAATGTTTTCCCCACCTTATGCTCAGGAAAGTTGGAACTAGTATATATCTGCATCTATTGATCCCTTGGACAAAATTGTTGAATCGTTCTGTATTAGAGCTCTATCGCTCTATATTCTCATCAAACAGTCCCACAGTGCCAAAAACTCCAACCATTTTTCACTATAGAAGGACCTGCTTGTGCACCATGTGTCACAAATCTTTCGCATTACCTTGCTTTCTTTCTACCAAAACTAGGCAAACCTGAGCTCAGCCTGTTTTCCTTTTGTGTTTTACAGCACCCCCAGTTCTAAATTTGTTGCTGCAGTGTACTTACTATTCACGGTGCTCCCAGTACTGTTATGGATCATCTTGGGCAGAGCACGTGGCAGGCTTCTTTCGAAAGTTGTTTTTGTCGGATTCCTTGATGATTTTTTGGGTTACCCCGTGGTTAAAACCGTTGTTTGGCTCCCCTGTCTGCTGTTTCCGTGTATCAACAATTTTAATTATTTATTTTTCTTTCAAGGCGCCTACAAACGCTGTTTGACTTTTTTTCCAAGTGCCGACGAACGCTGTTCGCCTACCTCATCGCCAGTTTTTATCTTGTGGATTCAAGATGATGTCTGCAGGCCTCAGATGTTCAAACAAACAAAGCTTTATTAGAAGGTGCCAACATTACGGCTATGTTATACTGCCCATTTGCCCATGGAAACGGCTGATGATATAACATTCTCGGTCTCTTAAAATGCCCCTGTTCCTTTGCAAAGCTGCTAGTGAGGAAACACTAGAAATACCATGAATACACAACATGGATGTCATGATATTCAGGTAAACATCATGGTACAAACATACATACATACTGATGGACAGATCAACGGACCAATCAATACACACACAACACCACAGCCAATCACAGGCAAGAGCATACACACTATAAAACGGGGAACACGACACTTCCGGCTCATTCCAGTAGGAGACAGCTCAGGGCACAGAGCTCACAGCAAGCCACTCAGACATCCACCATGTGCTGAGTGCCACTCCAAGATAGTGTTAGGAATAGGTCCACAGATTCAAAGGTTATGATCGAACCACAGTAACCAGTTTACCACTGTAAATATATGTTAGTAATAAAACTGAGTTGTACTATCCGCAATCGTGTTGGTTCGTCTGTGTAGCAGAGCACCCAACATATCAATGGACTTCTTTGACAGGAACAGATCAAGTACCCGAGGGAGGGGGCAAGTGGGCTGGAAGGGGTAGGTTTTGGAGGCCAGACAGGGAGCTACACCAGGGGAGGGCAGGAAGTGAGCGTGTGCTGAGAACAGGGAGGGTGTTGGCTGGCATTTCTAGTGTGCTTCCTCAGAGCGACAGTCGCTGTAGAGAGCTGCGGAGCTGCAAAAAATAAATAGCAACAGAAAACCCAATGCAAAGAATGTCTATGTAGTGCATTCAAACACAAAACTCAGTCCCCAGACAACTTTTAAAATTTTATTTCACTCCTGACAGATCATCCCGTCCTGGATCGAGGTAGTGGCGAGGTTGTAGCTAAAATGTAAAGGCTGCCTGGCCAATCGGCCCACCTAGCAAACGTAGAAGCAGACAGCCATGTAGAATTGCGTTCAGTTGGTCTCTTAAGGGGCTAAATTGGCAGCTTGATTGTGGGCCGCATTTCCAACTCTCGCACACGCCCACCGACTGAAATACTTTGTGAGCGCGCGATGAGGTCGAGACGTGCAACCGACATCTTTCTGCACAATTTGACGCACTTTGTGGTCGGGCATGCGCTCATCCGAGCAACATAAAATTCTGGCCTTTGTCTCTGAGTTAACACTATCTGTATGTAGTCCTATCTTGAAATAAAGAACCCACATTATTGTTTCACAAATCCGTGTTGTGTGGTTTGTATGTTTACGTCGAAGAGAAGGTAAAATCCAGCATATTTTACGTGTCACCCCCAGCCCCGCTATAATCCAGCCCTAAATTAAAATCCATCCCTAAGTTTCTGGTTGATAATAACACGCTATCTGTCCTTCACATCCTTCCTTATTGGTTACCACTCTTGCCAAATTCCCGTTGTCACTCTGTTTAACACGCCACTCCATTTAGCAGATTCACCCAACGCTCATGAAGTTGCGTGTTCAACTTGCCTTATTCCTCATACTAATGGGATTTAGGAGAGTCCAAGGTTGAGGTGAGTGCTATAGCACACTGAGGGGAAGGGGAGGTTGCAGCAGTTGACATCTCTCTCCTTCAATTTACTATGTCTTCTAAAATTTATACAGCAAAATACAAGCTGCAGTAAATTTAAAATTATTACACTCACATTTCTCACATATCAACACACGTACAGTATTCTGTTAAGACAAAAACTCCCACAAAGTTCACATGATTTTGTCTTCTAATTCTCAAAATAACTTTGGTAAAAAAAGTAGATTCTGCAGATAACTTAGAAGTTACCGAGAAATAAAACAATGTTGGTTTTATTTCTTGAAAAGTATTTGGAGTGACAGGTGGGTTGAAAACAATACAAGTTTATATGGCATGATAGAGAAACCCAACAGGCAAGTCACAAAATTAGAACGGAAACTCCTCTTAAACCGCCAACTATTGACATCACATTAGATTCAACATAAAAGGCAAATAAACATGAAATCCCCACAGGCAATGTTTACATAGTCATTTTCAATGGTGTGCAAAGACAGCATATATTTAACGCTATAGTTATCTGCACAAATATTCTCTTCCAAAAGTGTGACCAAAATGTGAAAGTGAACTATTGGTATTTCAAAATTATGATGGGCAGGATTCTCCGTCCCGCCAGACCCGTGCGGCATGCCCCCACCAGCAGCGGGACCCTCCGTCCCGGCTGCCGGTCAATGGGGTTTCCCATTGTGGTCACCCCCACACCGTTGGGAAATCCGCAAGTGCGAGCGTGCTGCCAGTGAAGCGGAGGATCCCGCTGAGGGAGAATCGCAGTGGATGTGTTTCTTAAAATAAACAAAGGTGTAAACTTTAATAAAAACCTTTGTTTTGTTTCAACAGTCACATTCTCACTAGACTTCAAGAATTTCAATAAATCCCAACAATGTTAGTTGCATAGCTCTCCCAAGGCTGAGGTTTTCTTAACCATGGTGACTTGACAGAGAGTATAACACAAAATTTGAGCGCTGCAAAATATTTATATCAGGAAGTGTGGACTGTATATATTTTTGCAGCAATTCAACAATTCCAAATATGTTGAAAATTTCAGGAGCAGGTGCATCATTGCACAAGAGTGTGCAGCAGAGATTCATAAACAAAAACTACATGCCAAATTTTAGGGATAAATATTGATGTTGGTTGTGTGGTGACGATGCAGTATTTACAGCCTTACACCATTTCCTAAAAAGCTCTAATCATCAGCTTATGGTGCTGTTGCTCAACTCTGCTCAATTAAGCAATAATTTGCTGCACTAGGCTATAATGCATTCTAGTTATCTGCTGCCGTAGGCTACGGGTGCGATTTAGCAGAAACATTTCTAAGGGCCCAATCTATCGGCCGCTTCGTGCCAGCCAGGAAATTGAGCGGGCCAGTTAGATAGTGGGAGAGGCCGAAATTGAGAACCACGCTGGGTGCCGATCAGTTTCCGATCTAACCGGCCAGCTCCTGTTGGCACTATCCGGATCCCACTGCGGCGTGGTGAGAAACCAATAATCACCGATTAAGACCGATTTCCATCCCATTAATGGCAAGGACCCCCTATCGAATGGTCACCCTTGATCTAACTGGCTCCCCAAAGAGCAGTAATGGGGGCGCTGTTCAGTCAGGCTTCTTGGCCACATTCTGGTGAGTACCTCACAGTTGCTAATGCACATCAGGTGGAGGCAGGAACGCCCAGGCGAGACAGCAGTCGGAGGTCTGCCAAATCCTCTTTCCCCGAGTAAGCGGCCGGGGCGGGGGGGGGGGGGGGGGGGGGGGGTTTGGCCAAAGACAATCTGCTGCCATTGGAGCCTTGCACTGCCCCTATCCACATTTCAGCCTTACGATCATTAATATAACTGTCTCAGCCATCATTCAATGTCGATATTGGTGATGACTAACATGGCTGTTTTTACATAATAAACACTAAAGTTGTGTCCGGGGTGGCCGCCATGTTGATGATGTTCCGCTTCGTGGGGGGAGAGGGGTTTGGGAACGTTTTGTACCCAGTCCGGAAAGCGAGATTCATGTTCGCTCAAAACCCCCCCCGCAGTGGGACGATTTAAACGGGTTGTTTGTTGGGTGAGAAGCCGAGGGCGGGTGGGCCGCAGGCTGTGTCCGGTGCTCCAGCAGCAGCCAGGCCTCAGCCAGACACTAACCTGGTCCTGGGGTTCCTGCACTGGGGGAGGGGAGGGGGGGGGGGGGGGGGGGGGCGCAGACTGGCAGCTCGTCAGCAAACACAGCCAGCAGCTTAATGGCAGATGGGATCAGCTTGAAACTTTCACTATTAAAGGGGTTCTGCTTAGATTACCACATAGAATATTGTTCAATGACTGGTCATATTGGAACAGGACAAGATCCAACTCCATCCTGCACTTTTTGCAGTTTGAATTATAGATTCATAGAATTTACAGTGCAGAAGGAGGCCATTCGGCCCATCGGAGCTGCACCGGCCCTTACAAAGAGCACCCTACTGAAGCCCACGTGTCTACCCTATTCCAGTAACCCCCACTTAACATGTTCTGTACACTAAGGGCAATTTAGCATAGCCAATCCACCGAACCTGCACATCTTTGAAGTTCCAGTATCTGCAGTGCATTCGCTTCTCGCCCCTCTATAAGTTGGTTAAACTGCTAGGATTGGCAAAACTGCCCATTCTGCACTTCTGAAAGGCTTAAAATTACTTGGTGGTGTATTTATTGCAATGCATATCTGCGCTGCAGGTCTTGTGAACAGCCTGTGGGAGATGCACAGTGGTTGGGAGTCCCAGCTGAACAATCCACCTGTCATTTGATCAGTTCTGTGCTGCTTAAATGCCTCATCTCCATTGGTTACAGGACATGGTGGTTCGTCCGGAGCGAAATTTTGCATCTCCCTCAGTCTCCCTGTGGGGGCTGTGATCAACTGCGCCGATGACACAGGTAAGAGCTATTTTGTGTTGTGTCCCTTACATAGGATACGAGATGAAGTTGGGAGAGGTGTCGTAGTTTTATATTTGGTCTCCATATCAAAGGAAGGATCTTTGAGGGATTGCAAGGAAAGTTTCCTGCTCTTAACTTCTGGAGTATGGGGATTGTCCCATAAGGGAGTTCTTTAGAAAATAGGCGACAGTTTTAGATAGAGGATCTGGATCGGCGCAGGCTTGGAGGGCCGAAGGGCCTGTTCCTGTGCTGTAATTTTTCTTTGTTCTTTGTTCTTTGAATCCTAGGACCCATCTAGGTCCCAGTCAGATGCTGAACCTCTGAACAAGGTTTACCCGGAGCTGATGCAGTCAATTGGCTGCAGCCGTGATATTCAGAGAGGGATGGTAGCGACACTCTAGCAGCTCCATAGCCTATTGGCAGAATCCCAGAGGCTACAGGCCCAGGAGATAGCATTGGCAATGTGTGGCACCAAGGCCAACACTGCTAGGGTGGCGACTGGGGTGGAGAACGTGGCACACAATGTCAGCAGTGTGAGTGGAAGTGTCCAAAGCGTGGCCTAATCAGTGATGGTCATGGCTGAGTGCCTTGGCAGCATGTCCGACTCGCTGGGGGACATGGCCCAGTCCCAGGTGGACCTGTATGAGGCACTGTGGAGCATGTCACAATCTCACATGGGGTGATGTCACACAGACCCTAGAACAGGGTGGTGGGTGGGAGGTGCACACACCCACCGTCTGGTCATGGAAATGTCCTTTGTGTTGGGGCCCAGCCCCTAGGTGTTCCGATGTTGGCTGCTGCATCCATGATGTTGCCTCCTACAGTGTTCAGGCACAGTGTCCCGGCATCACGGTCTTATTGGGATGTGAGGCAATAACTCCCAAATGCTACATGGCACGCCCACCCAAGGGAATCCACCTGGGGGCTGTGAAGTGCTCACTTAACTATTATTGCCAATTCCCTATTAGCAATAGCCTTTCGCTGCGTGGCCAGAGGCCTCCATGGTCAGTGGGAGTTATGGGTGGTCGGTGGTCTGGGCAGGCAGGCAGGAGTTTGGGTTGCCCCCACTAATGAGTGCTCATGATTCAGGGGGTGGCATGGCAGACCGTCGGGCGCTGAGACGCCACAGCACCCCCCAGCCCAGGGTGAGCACCCCCCCGCCAATGGCCCCCCTGACCGAGGCCGTTCCCCCATGAGTGTTCCCCCCCTCACCTCACCCAGTGCCCCTGGACTCATTGCCCGGGTGCGAAGATGGCTACTCACCTCCTCAGATCCCCACAGCAGCCATTACGCTCGCTTCATGTTGAAAACAAATGAAATAATCGCCGCCCAAGTGGCCACTTGCTGGGGTGGCGGTTAGATCAAGAGAGGCCGTTAGATAGGTGGTCGTTCCTGTCACTTGTACGGAGATTGGCCGTAAGTGGTGATTATCGGTTTCTCGCCATGCCACACCAGGATTCTGATTATGGTTAGATCGCAAACCAACCTGCGTCCAGCATAGTTCTCAATTTTGGCCTCTCCCACAATCTACCGGCAGCGCCGCGCCCTCGCTCAAGCGCGATGCGGCTGTAAAATCACACCCTTAGTCACTCTTTTGGTTCTTGGGGAGTTACACTCTGTTCTAGCCCACATTTAGAAATTTTTCAGCAGTGGAGAGATGAACTCGCTGATGAATCCAGCTTCTCAGGGAAAGGGCCGCCATTATGAAAGGGTGGCCTGACCTCCTTGTGAACTTGAGGGTCCTCCACACTCCCCACCCACGGGCAATGTCACCCCTCCCCCACACCCATGGGCATTACCTCACACCCTCCCCCCACCCAAGTGAGGACACACCACTATGGGGTCATTGAGGGCCTCCCCCCTTTTCAGGATCCCTACCCCCCCTTTCATCTCCCCCCCCCTTTCAGGACGGCCACCCTTCACCCTCCCATTTCTTTAGGAGGCCCCTTCATAGCCACCCTTCACCCCCCTACCCTTCATGGTCACTCTCATCTGCCCTTTCATGGGCATGGACCCGTCAGCCCCCGGCGTTTGGTGGTGCCAGGCTGGCAGTGCCTTGGTGCCAAGGTGCCAGAGGGAGAGCCAGGATGCCACCCTGCCCTGTCCCTGATTAATGGGCTGGGAGACCCTCCCAGGTGCTGTTATGCTTCGTCCACGTTTGTGTGGACCAGTGCTGAATGTCACCCGTGGGTCACTCGTTGGGGAGCGGGTTAGTTCCCGGGACGCCATTAGATTGGACTTGTATCTCGCTATGAGATGGAGATTGGTCTTAATTGGTGTCAATTAGTGTCTCACCATGTTGAGGCGAGATCTGGAACCCGCCACCAGGAGTGGGCCTTTTAGACTGCAAACTGATTCACAGCTGGCGTAGATCCCGATTTTGGTCTTTCCCTCTATTTAACCAGCGCCCACGGATCAGCGCCGAGTGCAATACGACCGTTAAATCGCATCCTATAATACACCCCAGTGATCTGCACTAAGCGACAATACAATGTAGTTAGCTACTGCACTAGAAAATGATGCACTATAGTTCTCAGCTGCACTCGACAATGATAAACCATAGTTAACTGCTGCACAAAACTATGATGCACTATTGTTATTTGATGCACCAGACAATAAGGCACTATTGTTATCTGTTGCACAAAAAAGTTATCCACTATTGTTATCTGCTGCACTGGACAATAATGTACTATTGTTATCTGCTGCACTGGACAATAATGCACTATTATTATCTGCTGCACTAGACAATGATGCACTATTGTTATCTGCTGCACTAGAAAATGATGCACTATTGTTATCTGCTGCACTTTAGTTATCTGCTGCATTCGACAATGATGCACTATTGTTATCTGCTGCAATTGACAATAATACACATTAGTTATCTACTGCACTAGACAATGATGCATTATAGTTACCTACTGCACTAGACAATGATGCATTATAGTTCTCTACTACACTAGACAATGATACACTATTGGTTTTTTTTAAACACATTTTATTCAAACTTGTATCAAAGTAGTTACAGCAAATAAACACCCCGGGAAACATTCTTCCCAACAATCAACTATACAGCTTGTACAGATTTTCCTTCTTTTTCACCATCACCCCCCCGCACCCCCCCCCCCCCCCCCCCCCCCCCCCATGACCAGCTCCTCAAACACGGTCACAAACATCACCCACCTTTTCTCAAACTCCCCTGCTGAGCCCCTTAACTCATACTTTATCTTCTCTAACCGCAGGAAGTTGTACAGGTCACCACTATTGTTATCTCCTGCACAAGACAATGACACACTAATGTTATCCGCTGCACTAGACAATGATGCACTGTTTGGTGTGTTGGGTATTCTGGATCACAAACAGGTCACCAACACTTGAAGTGGTGCAACTCTATTTTATTATAAGGTTAACTATATTAACATACTTGAACTGTGGGTAAATGCAATACCAGCTTTAACTGTTGACCCTTGCCTAGTCCTAACCAGGTGATGCACTCAGCACATGGTGAATGTCTGTGTTGCAGGCTGTGAGCTCTGTGCTCTGAGCTGGCTGCTACTAGAATGAGCAGGAGCTCTCCTGTCCCCTGTCTTCATAGTGTGTGTGCTCTCACTGGTGATTGGCTGCGGTGTTGTGCATGCTGATTGGCCCCAATGCCGGATTGACTGGCATCCGTTGAAATTTTTGTTTCCTTCGTGGGATCAAAAAATGCCAATACCGGGGCCGTGGTAAGCTTGGTCTTAAGCTCCCCCCATTCGCGCTCATGGGCGGGAAGCCATTGGAAGTCTGCCGTCTTCCTGACCAGGTTCCGGAGAGCTGTGGTATGGGAGGCGAGGTTGGGGATGAACTTCCCCAGGAAGTTGACCATGCCCAAAAATCGGAGGACCGCCTTCTTATCCGCTGGCTTCTGCATGGCCGTGATGGCTGCCACCTTGTCCGCATCCGGCCGCACACCCAACCTGGAGATGTGGTCCCCTAGGAACTTGAGTTCCGTCTGGCCGAAGGAACATTTGGCTCTGTTAAGACGAAGGCCTTGGTCCCTTATTCGTTTGAAAACGCGCTGGAGGCAACTGATTTGCTCCTGCGGTGTGATGGACCAAATGATGATGTCGTCAACATAGACGTGCACACCCTCAATGTCCTCCATCATTTGCTCCATGATCCGGTGGAATACTTCTGTTGCCGATATAATCCCAAACGGCATCCTGTTGTAGCAGTATCTGCCAAACGGGGTATTAGAGGTACACAGCTTTCTGCTGGACCTGTCTAGTTGAATTTGCCAGAATCCTTTCGAGGCGTCAAGTTTGGTGAAGATGTTGGCCTGAGCCATCTCGCACGTGATCTCCTCGCGCTTGGGGATAGGGTAATGCTCCCTCATTATGTTGCGATTCAGATCCTTTGGGTCAATGCAGATACGGAGCTCGCCGGAAGGCTTCTTTTCGCGCAACATGGAACTGACCCAGTCGGTTGGTTCCGTCACTCTGGAGAGCTCTCCTTGGTTCTGGAGGTCCTGCAGCTGCTGCTTGAGGCGACCCTTGAGGGGTGCTGGGACTCTGCGAGGTGCATGAACCACAGGCGTGGCGTCTTGTTTGAGCAGGATTTTGTAAGTGTATGGAAGCGTGCCCATGCCTTCGAAAACGTCGCGGTGCTGGTCGATGATGGCATTGAGTTGCGCCCTGAAGTCTGCATCCTGGAAGGCAGACGTGTCCTCTGGAGAGAGAGAGTGTACTCGTCGAACGAGGTTTAGGAGTTTGCATTCCTGTGCGCCTAGCAGAGAGTTCTTCGAGGAGCCCACGATCTCGAAGGGAAGGATGGCTTTTCGCGAGTTGTGCGTCACTTCGAGTTGGCATGAACCGGTAGCAGGAATGACGTTGCCATTGTAGTCCACTAGTTGGCAGGTCGACGGAAGAATGGTTGGTTTAACCCCAAGGGTCTGAAAGGCTGACCACGCTAGGAGATTAGCGGAAGCACCAGTGTCCAGGCAGAATCGTATCTGGGATCGGTTGACCGTCAGGGTGGCACACCACTCATCGTCTGGATCAATGCTGTGCACTGACAGCTGCTGGTGGTTTTGATTCGGGGACAGCCTGTTCTTTGTTATAACAGCGACTCGAAAAGGCTCCCTCGGGTCCTCAGTGTCACTAGTCTGCGGGAAGTCGGAATCGGACTCGGTTTGGGCATAGGTAACTGCTCGTTGCAGGGTTCTTCAGAGGGTTATTTCATTTCCTGGTTCAATTTGAGGCATTGTGCTGTCATTCCAGGTGAAGGAAGGTTGTTTTACAGCTTTAGAAGATGTTTTTCTTTAATTTGGGACGTTTCCACTTTAAATGGGCGTGGTCCGGGGCCTCTGATGTCATGACGCGCGTGACGTAGCACGTAGGAGGCGTTTGCACATGCGCAGATCGCGGTTCCTTTACTGATGGCTGTTTTCGTGATTGCGCATGCGCGGCGTCGCGCAACTGCTCAAGTGCAGTCCCTTTAGAAAGATGGCTGCCGACCAAAATCGTTCTCTGCTCTGGGATTTTGGCCTCGAGGTGAGTACTGACGCTTCTCTTACCTTTCCTTGTTGGTTGGAGTGTGTTTTCCTCACAGTATTTGCCAAATTTGTCCAGGACTGCCTGGAAGTCGCTCCTGTTTTGCCCCTTGGAGAACTTGAATTTTTTTAAGGTTTCTTCTGCTCTGGAACCAGCGATGGTGAGGAGCAGCTCTGCTTTTTCAGGATCGGCCAGGTCTTCTAGTTCAGCTGCCAGCAGGAAGATTTCAAACTTTTGCCTGAATGCCCGCCAGTTTTCACGGAGATCGCCGTGGCACTGGAGCTGCTGCGGAACCCGGATCTTGAACATCTTGCCTGGGTATCATTGCTGGTTGTCACTGTACGCTGAGGTATGGCTATCTGGACTGAACCAGTTCACTCCTGGTATCATGATGTGTTGGGTGTTCTGGATCACAAACAGGTCACCAACACTTGAAGTGGTGCAACTCTATTTTATTATAAGGTTAACTATATTGACATACTTGAACTGTGGGTAAATGCAATACCAGCTTTAACTGTTGACACTTGCCTAGTCCTAACCAGGTGATGCACTCAGCACATGGTGAATGTCTGTGTTGCAGGCTGTGAGCTCTGTGCTCTGAGCTGGCTGCTACTAGAATGAGCGGGAACTCTCCTGTCCCCTGTCTTTATAGTGCATGTGCTCTCACTGGTGATTGGCTGCGGTGTTGTGTATGCTGATTGGTCCCACTGCAGGTCCATCAGTGTGTGTGTGTGTGTCTGCACCATAATATACTGGTGTATATTATGACACTATTTTTATCAGCTACACTAGACTTTGATGCACTGCAGTAGATAACTAATGTGTATTATTGTCAATTGCAGCAGATAACAATAATACATCATTGTTGAATGCAGCATATAACATAGTGCACCATTCTGCAGTGCAGCAGATAACAATGGTGCATCATTGTCTAGTGCAGCAGATAACAATAGTGCATCATTGTCTAGAGTAGCTAGACAATGATGCACTATTGTTATCTGCTGCATAAGACAATGATGCACTATTGTTATCAGCTACACTAGACAATGATGCACTATTGTTATCAGGTACACTAGACAATGACGCACTATTGTTATCAGCTGCACTAGTCAATGATGCACTATTGTTATCTGATGCACTAAACAATGATGCACTATTGTTATCAGCTACACTAGAAAATTATGCACTATTGTTATCAGTTACACTAGACAATGATGCACTATTATTATCAGCTACACTAGATAATGATGCACCATTGTTATAAGCTGAATCAGACAATGATGCACTACTGTTATCTGCTGCACTAGACACTGATGCATTGTTATCAGCTACACTAGACAATTATGCACTACTATTATCTGCTGCACTAGACAATGATGCACCATTATCAGCTGCACTACACAATGATGCACTATTGTTATCTGCTGCACTAGACAATGATGCACTATTGTTATCTGCTGCACTAGACAGTGATGCACTATTGTTATCAGCTACACTAGACAATGATGCACTATTGTTATCAGGTACACTAGACAATGATGCACTATTGTTATCAGCTGCACTAGTCAATGATGCACTATTGTTATCTGCTGCACTAATCAATGATGCACTATTGTTATCAGCTACACTAGAAAATTATGCACTATTGTTATCAGTTACACGAGACAATGATGCACTATTGTTATCTGCTACACTAGATAATGACGCACCATTGTTATTTGCTGCACTACAGAATGGTGCACTGTGTTATATGCTGCATTCGACAATGATGTATTATTGTTATCTGCTGCAATTGGCAATAATACACATTAGTTATCTACTGCAATAGACAATGATGCATTATAGTTATCTACTGCAAGACAATGGTGCATTATAGTTATCTACTACACTAGACAATGATGTACTATTGTTATCAGCTACACTAGATAATGATGCACCATTGTTATCAGCTGCGTTAGACAATGATGCACTACTATTATCTGCTGCACTAGACACTGATGCATTGTTATCAGCTACACTAGACAATTATGCACTACTATTATCTGCTGCACTAGACAATGATGCACCATTATCAGCTGCACTAGACAAATGTGCACTATTGTTATCTGCTGCACTATACAATGATGCACCATTATCAGCTGCACTACACAATCATGCACTATTGTTATCAGGTACACTAGACAATGATGCACTATTGTTATCAGCTGCACTAGTCAATTATGCACTGTTGTTATCTGCTGCACTAGACAATGATGCACTATTGTTATCAGCTACACTAGACAATGATGCACTATTGTTATCAGCTACACTGGACAATGATGCACTATTGTTATCTGCTGCACTAGACAATGATGCACCATTATCAGCTGCACTAGACAATGGTGCACTAATGTTATCAGCTACACTAGACAATGATGCACTATTGTTATCAGCTACACTAGACAATGGTGCACTATTGTTATCTGCTGCACTAGACAATGATGCACCATTATCAGCTGCACTAGACAATGGTGCACTAATGTTAGCAGCTACACTAGACAATGGTGCACTATTGTTATCAGCTACACTGGACAATGATGCACTATTGTTATCAGCTACACTAGACAATGGTGCACTATTGTTATCTGCTGCACTAGACAATGATGCACCATTATCAGCTGCACTAGACAATGGTGCACTAATGTTATCAGCTACACTAGACAATAATGCACTATTGTTATCAGCTACACTGGACAATGATGCACTATTGTTATCTGCTGCACTAGACAATGATGCACCATTATCAGCTGCACTAGACAATGGTGCACTAATGTTATCAGCTACACTAGACAATGATGCACTATTGTTTTCAGGTACACTAGACAATGGTGCACTATTGTTATCTGCTGCACTAGTCAATGATGCACTCTAGTTATCAGCTGCAGCACAAACTTCTCCGAGCAATTTCTCGCTGCAATAACTTTTCTTCCATTCTAATTTTTGACTAAATATAAATTAAAATAACATGATAGTAGCATATATGTTGCTGCCAAAGGTTTCTCTCAAACACTAATATGACAGCAACATGTTTTAACACAAAAGTCTGCCATCTCGTGATATCTGTTATGGGTTCATTAATATGATTATCAATCAAATGTATATATTCTATTTAAAGGTTCACAACAGAGAACATTCTTCCACACTTGATCCATACATTTGGATGGGCATTGAATCATTCACCAAATGTTGAAATGATTGCATTAAATGAACTCAGTGTTTTATCTTGGTCTTGCTATGTCTATACACATTGATGTACTGCTCACCATCAGCAGTCAGAGCTGAAAAGTAGCAATAATCAACAGATACAGCCAGCTCTGACAACACATTACTTTACTTTCAATATACTAATATTTCCTGGAATCCACACCATGCTTAACATCACCAAATATCAATTTGTGGTATTTACTTTAACCCACACAAAGAGATAAAATGGAAAGATATTTTTCATTAAGAAACAAAATCTAATTTACCTGAAGTCCTATGCCTTGTCAGTGTTTTTTCTTAAGTTTTGTTCGCTTTAAGGCAGATTTTCAAAAGTCTTGCTTTCCTGCCGACACCTTCTTTGAAACATTCTGCCACGCACCGTGACAGCAACTGAAAGTGGGATCACAGAATCCTAGTTCTTGGCTTCAGGTCTTCACCAAATAAAAGATCATTTAGAAAATGTGGCATGAGGGGTACATGTGTGGATCTGGAGTGACAGGATTGCATAATGCTGGAGTAGCTTTCCTCGAGCTGTTCCATTATGTCAATTCTAATCAATGATGCTTACAGACAAATGTTGAACATACTTGTTCTATATTCTAGTGTGCATTGTTTTCAGACAGACAATAACCAAACAATCACTGAACATGCTCTCAGTATGAAAACTGCATTTAAAACAGACACTAACCACACAGTGAACACACTCAGTGCTAGAGGGCTGTGCCAGGACCTTGCCAGGGGGCAGTGCCAGGGAAGTCCCTTTGGGGAGCTCAATTGTGAAGGGTGTGGGGTTCCTCTTATCCGTTAGGGGTAGATTCCCATGGTTTTGGCTATTGTGTTCACAGAGACATTTACACAAACATTGACCACACAGCGAACATAGGAACATAGGAAAGAGGAACATAGGAATTAGGAACAAAAGTAGGCAGTTCAGCCCTTCGAACCTGCTCTGCAATTCAATCAGATCATGGCTAATCTCTTCCTGGTCTCAAATCCATCTCCCTACCTGTTCCCCATATCCCTTTAACCCGTTTTTAAAAATCAGAAATGTATTTATCGTCTTCTTAAAACCATTTAATGATTCAGACACCACCGCACAAGGGGCAGCGAATTCCACAAATTCACCACCCTCTGCGAGAAGTAGCTCCTCCTCATCTCAGTTTTAAGTCCACTGCCTCTCAACCTATATCTGTGACCTCTCGTTCTAGATTGTCCCACAAGGGGGAACATTTGGTCGATGTTTACTTTATCAATCCCTTTTACTATATCTCTCCTCGCATCCTTCTAAACTCCAGCGAGTAGAAGCCCAAACTGTTCAATCTTTCTTCATATGTCAACCTTTTCATTCTCGGAATCAATTTGGTGAACCTCCTCCGAACTGCTTCCAATGGCCCCACATCCTTCCTCAAACAAGGAGATCAAAAACTGGACGCAATACTCCAGATGTGGTCTCGCCATCACCCTATACAATTGCAATACTATTTCTCACCTTTTAACTCCACTCCTTTTGCAATAAACGCTAAAATTCCATTTGCCTTTTTTATTACATGGTGCACCTGCACACTGACTTTCTGCGATTCATGAACAAAGACACCCAGATCCCTCTGTATAGACACATTTTGAATCTGCTTTCCATTCAGATAATAATTAGCCTTTCAATGTTTGCGCCAAAATGGATAACCTCACACTTATCTACATTAAACTCCATCTGCCAAATTTTGGCCCAATCTCCTACCCTATCTATATTCATCTGTAAAATCAGTATCTTCTCTTCACTGTCTGCTTCCCCACCTATTTTAGTATCATCCACAACTATTGCTATGTTACACTCTGTCCCTCCTTGCAGTTCATTTATATAGATTGTAAACAGTTGAGGTCCGAGGACTGACCCCTGTGGCACCCCACTAGTTACAGTTCGCTAGCCAGACAAGGACCCATTTATCCTGACCCTCTGCTTTCTGTCAATCAGCCAATCCTCAATCCAATCTAGTACTCTACCCCCAATCCCCTGCAATCTCACCTTCTGGATCAGTCTTTTATGCGGCACCTTGTCAAATGCCTTTTGGAAGTCTAGATATGCCACATTCACAGGTTCCCCATTATCCACCTTGCTGGTTACATCCTCAAAGAACTCAAGCAAGTTTGTCAAGCATGACTTACCCTTCATAAACCATGCTGACAATGATGGATTGAGCTTTGTCTTTCCAAATGTTCAGTCATCTCCTCCTTAATGATTGATTCCAGCACCTTCCCCATCACAGAGATCAAGCTAACCAACTGGTCTATAGTTTCTTACTTTTTGCCTCTCGCTTTTTGAATATGGGTGTCACATTAGCGTGCTTCCAATACACCGCGATCCTTCCAGAGTCCAGGGATTCTGAAATATCATAATCAATGCATCCACCATCTCTGCTGCCATTTCCGTTAATATCCTAGGGTGAAAGCCATCAGGTCCTGGAGACTTATCTGCCTTCAATCCCATTAGTTTATACAATACCTTCTCCCTAGTGATGGTTATTACACCGCGTTCCTCTGCATTAACTGTAGGTTTTTGAATTTCTTTATTATCCTCTACCGTGAAGACAGAGGTAAAATATTGGTTCGGCCGCTACCATCTCTGTGTTCCCCATTATTACCTCACCAGTATCGTCCTCTAAAAGGCCAACATTTACTTTAGTTATTCACTTCCTCTTTATATACTTATAGAAGCTTCTGCGTATCATCCACAACTATTGCTTTGTTACACTCTAGTACTCTAGATTCTGGGTATCATCTGGGTTTCTGCAGGTTTCCTTTTCTAGTTCATCTTAGCTCTTTTGATTTTATTTTTAGTAGCCTTTTGCAGAACCTTAAAGTTCTCCCAATCCTCCAGCTTACCACTAGTTTTTGTGCCTTTATTGGCTCGATTCTCCCCCAAAATTTCTAAGTTGATTTGTGGCAGGTTTTTCAGGGAGTTCCCCTGGCTCTGCCGGTGAGTTCCCTACCCCAATTCAATGACACTTCATCACTTTTAGGGGCCATGGGGAGTTTCTCACCGGTTTTGCCCACACTGAGAATTTATTTTAGCACTGGGGAGCTGAACTCCGAGATCGGCCCGCCATTTTGAAAGGGTGCTCCGATCTCCAAGTGAGTTTGTAGGTCCCCCACCTATGGGCAATGTAACCCTCCACACACATATGGACACTACCCCACATCCCCCAAGTGAGGGCACCCTGCTATGGGGTCCCTGGGGGTCCTCCCTATTCAAGACCCCTCAAGCCCCCTTACAACACCCCCTCCTGTCTAGGACCCCCACCCATTACCCACCCAACCTCCCAGAGGCCTTTACTTCCTTGCATTCCCCATCCTTCAAACCTCTCCTCCACCCTCATTTCATGGGCATAGTCCCTCTCGCCTCTGGCCCTTGGCAGTGCCACTCTGGCACTCAGGTACCCTTACACTGTCACCCTGGCACTTAGGCAGTGCTCCTGCCGGCTTGGCTGTGCCATCCAGGCCACCGTGTCGGTGCCAGGGTGGCAGTGCCAAGGTGCTCACATTCCAGGGGCCCACTTACTCTGACCACCCAGAGGTCTCCCTTGGCCCAGGAGACCCCCCCCCCCCCCCACCCCCCGGGTGCCATTTTGCCTGGTTCGACATTTGTGTGGACCAGCACTGATCGCCGCCTCGCTGCAGCCTGCCTCGGGAGGCCGGAGAATCACCAGAGGCCGCTGGATTCCGGACAGGTAGGTTGTAAGTGGGTATATGACCTATTTCTGTGAGCGTCATTCGGTCCCACCCATTTGAGGTGGAATTCTGACTCTGACGTCTCGTGGGACTTTGGGGAATCCCGCGAGGCGTGGAGCCTGTCTGGAGGCTCGCTGCGGGCCTCCCGGGGTACTTTGGCCGCATTGTGCTCTTGCTTGAGCGCAGCGTGGCCAGTGAATCATGCCCTATGTCTTCCTTGACTTCCTTGTTTAGCCATGGAACGTTTTTTCCCTTCTACAATTCCTCTTCCTATCAGGAATATACTTTAATTGAGAGGTATTTAAGTTATTCCTGAACATCCGGCATTGTTCCTCAACTGTCCTACCCTCAATTATTTGTGCCCAGTCTACTTGGGCCAACTCCTTCCTCAGGCCTGTACAATTACCTCTGCCCACGCTAAACTCTAATATCACACTCTATCTTTTTTCTCTCAATCTGAATTTTAAATTATAGCATGTCAGTGCCAGGGTGGCAGTGCCAAGGTGCTCACATTCCAGGGGCCCACTTACTCTGACCACCCAGAGGTCTTCCTTGGCCCAGGAGACCCCCCCACCCCCTTCCAAGAGTATCCTCGATTCGGCTCGAGATCACTCCTTCCAAGAGTATCCTTAACAACAAGACTATTTGTCAATCCTTCTTCATTACCTAATACTAAATCTAAAATAGCCTACTCCATGGTTGGCTCCATAACATATTGCTCTAAGAAACAATCCGTCATACATTCCATGAAATCTCCCTCGAGGCTACCCTTGTCAATTTGATCAATCAAAGTCTTAATGCATGTTAAAATCACCCATGATTACGGTTGTGGCCTTTTCACAAGCCCTCATTATTTCCAGGTTTATTCTATGCCCCACTTTGGAGGTATTGCTCTGCAGCTTGTAACTTACTCCTACCAAGAAGTTTTTTCTCTTGTTTTTTATTTCCCCCAGATCTATTCAACATTTTGGCTCTTAGCGCCAATATAATTTCTGAATACAGTCTTGATGTCATCTTTAACCAGTAAATCAACTTTACCTCCTGTTTTATCCTGTCCATCCTTTCGGAATACTGAGTCCATCCTTTCGGAATACTTAATACCCTTGGACATTCAACTCCCAGTCCCGGTCTTCCTGCAACCATGTTTCAGTAATCCCCACCAAATCATACCCATTTGTCTCTATTTGTGTCGTCAGCTCATTGACCTGATTCCGAATACTGCATGCATTTAGGTTTTTAAGTATGTCTTACTGATTTGTCTTTCCCTTGCAGGATTTTCTTGCGCACTATTGCTTCTCACACATTCTGACCTCCTTTATTAATCTCTGCTAACACTCAGCCTCATCCCCAACTTTCACTCCAACAGTCCCCTTACATTTTGATTTTTAAAGTTTGCTTTCCCCTCTGTAGTCGTTAGATTGGCCCTGCCTGTTCATCCTATTAACCTCTACCTTCTCCTCACATGCTGACATGCAGCTTTGGTCCCCATTAACCATTATACTTCTTGTAGTTTTACCCTTCCCTTCCTCCTCATTTGCTAGTTTAAAATCCTTGTGGCCACCCTATCTATCTTTTCCGCTGGAACACTAGTCCCGGATCGGTTCAGGTGGAGACCGTCCCAACGGTACAGATCCTTCCTATCCTAATACTGATGCCAGTGCCCCATGAAATGGGACCCCTCTTTCCTGCGCCATTCCTTTAGCCATGTGTTTACTTCCCTAATTTTCTCATCCCTATGCCAATTTGCACATGTCTCGGGTAGTAATTCAGAGCTTATAACCCTTGAAGACCTGGGGCGCGATTCTCCGACCCCCCACCGGGTCGGAGAATCACGGGGGGCTGGCGTGAATCCCGTCCCCGCCGTGTCCCGAATTCTCCGGCACCAGAGATTAGGCGGGGGTGGGAATCGCACCGTGCCGGTCGGCGGGGGTGGGAATCGCGCCGTGCCGGTCGGCGGGGGCGGGAATCGTGCCGCGCCGGTCGGCGGGCCCACCCCCGGCGATTCTCCGGCCCGCGATGGGCCGAAGTCCCGCCGCTGTCAACCCTCTGCCGCCGGCATGGATTAAACCACCGTTTGAACGGTGGGACAAGGCGGCGCGGGCGGGCTCTGGGGTCCTGGGGTGGGCGCGGGGCGATCTGGCCCCGGGGGGTGCCCCCACAGTGGCCTGGCCCATGATCGGGGCCCACCGATCCGCGGGCGGGCCTGTGCCGTGGGGGCACTCTTTTTCTTCCGCTTTCGCCATGGTCTTCACTATGGCGGAGGCGGAAGAGACCGCCTCCCCTGCGCATGCACGGGGATGACGTCAGCAGCCGCTGACGCTCCCGCGCATGCGTCGCCCTCGAAGACCTTTCGGCCCCGGCTGGCGTGGCGCCAAAGGCCTTTCCCGCCAGCCGGCAGAACGGAAACCACTCCGGCGCGGGCCTAGCCCCTCAAGGTGAGGGCTTGGCCCCTAAAGGTGCAGAGAAATCCGCACCTTTGGGGCGGCCCGACGCCGGAGTGGTTCCCACCACTCCATTACGCTGGAATCCCCCGCCCCCGCTGGGTAGGGGAGAACCGCGCCCCTGTTCTTTAATTTTGTTCCCAGTTCCTGACAATCCCCAATTAGGAGCTCTGTCCTAGTCTTGCCTATAATGTTTATCACAACAACTGATCTGGTGTCCCCCCTCCCCTCCCCCCACTCCAATATCCTTTCAAGCTGGTAAGAGATGCCCCTCGCCCTGGCACCCAGCAGGCAACATACCATGCAGGACTCTCAGCTCTACTTGCAAAGCATGCTTGCAGATCCCCTTATTATAGAATCCTCTACAACTCCAACGTCTTTTTGCTTCCGTTCTTGTGCCTCTTGTACCACGGTGCTGTGGTCAGCTAGCTCATCCTCCCTGCAGTCCTTTCCCTCAACCACACAGGGAGCGAGTACTTCATACGTGTTGGACAATGTCAAGAGCTGAGGTGCCTCCATTTCAAATTCAGAATTCCTCCATCTGCCTCACTTGCAGTAACACCCTGCTGTCCCTGACCACTGACCATATTTGAGGTACTTAATTCACGGGGTGTGACTGGCTCATGAACTAAAGCTTCCAGGTAACTCTTCCCCTCCCGGATGTGCCGCACTGTCTGAAGTTGAGATTCCAGTTCATCAATTCTGAGCCGGAGTTCCTCCAACAATCATTTGCTGTATGTGTGGTCACTGCAGCTCTCAAGGGGATCTGCCAGCTCCCGTATCATGAAGCTACAGCACATTGCTTCCCCAGCCATCTCAACATAATTAATTCATTAATTAATTTTGCAGTGTATTTTTTCAAATTTACCACTGATTCCCTACCAGCCAATCAGGTCACAGCTTTCCTGTGACATCAGTTTTTTTCAGCTTCAGTGGAATCCCCGATACTCAACGCTCTGACTCTCCGCCCTCTGACACTGCTCCCTGGAGACTAGGCCGCAAATCCCCAAGGTAAGTTACTTTATATGCTCACCGCTCTGACGCTCTGCCCTCTGCCACTGCTCCCTGGAGACTAGGGCGCGAATCCCCGAGGTAAGTTACTTCATATACTCACCACTCTGATGCTCCACCCTCCGAGACTGCTCACTGGAGACTAGGCTGCGAATCCCCAAGGTAAGTTACTTTATTTACTCAAAGCTCAATGCTTCGCCCTCCGAAACTGCTCCCTGGAGACGAGGCCACAATTCCCGGAGGTAAGTTACTTTATATACTCAAAGCTCAATACTCCGCCCTCCGAGACTGCTCCCTGGAGACTAGGCCGCGAATCCCGGAGGTAAGTCACTTTATATACTCAAAGCTCAATGCTCCGATCTCCGAGACTGCTCCCTGGAGACTAGGCCTCGAATCCCCAAGGTAAGTTACTTTATATACTCAAAGCTCAGTGCTTCGCCCTCTGAGTCTGCTCCTTGGAGACTAGGCCGCGAATCCCCAAGGTAAGTTACTTGAGTTACTCAAAGCCCAATGCTCCACCCTCCGAGTCTGCTCCATGGAGACGAGGCTACGAATCCTCAAGGTAAGTTACTTTATTTACTCAAAGCTCAATGTTCCACCCTCCGAGACTGTGCCCTGGAGACTAGGCCGCGAATCCACGAGGTAAGTTACTTTATTTACTCACTGCTCCGATGTTCCGCCCTCCGAGACTGTGCCCTGGAGACAAGGCCGCGAATCCCTGAGCTAAGTTACTTTATATACTCAAAGCTCCACCCTCTGACACTGTTCCCTGGAGATTAGGCCGCGAATCCCCGAGGTAAGTTACTTTATTTACTCACTGATCCGATGTTCCGCTCTCGGGACTGCTCCCTGGAGAGTAGCTCACACTGACGTTATATTAATAATAATCTTTATTAATGTCACAAATGCAGTGTGTGCAGTATTGTCAGTATGAGCATTTTCACAGTGTGGTTCATGTGTGTGTAAATACAGCGTGCACAGTCATTTCAGTGTGAGCTTTACATTGCACTACATCACATTAACATTGCAATGAAGTTACTGTGAAAATCACCTCGTCCCCACACTACGGCGCCTGTTCGGATACACAGAGCTAGAATTCAGAAAGTCCAACTCACCTAACAGCACGTCTATCGGGAATTGTGGGAGGAAATCAGAGCACCCGGAGGAAACCCATGCAGACATGGGGAGAATGTGCAGACACCACACAGACAGTTACCCAAGCCTGGAATCGAACCCGGGGCCGTGGCGCTGTGAAGCAACAGTGCTAACCACTGTGCTGCCGTACTGTCCCACATTACTGTGTACACTGCATTTACACACACATTAACCACACGGTGGAAATGCTCACACTGACATTAATGCGCACACTGCATTTACACACACATTAGCCACACAGTGAACACGCTCACTCTGACATTACTGTGTACACTAGGCGGGATTCTCCGTCCCGTAGCACCCGTTTGCTAGTGCGGTGCGCCCCCGCTGTCAGCTGGATCCTCTGTCCCGGCAGCTGGCCAATGGGGCTTCGCATTGCATGCACACCCACGACGTCAGGAATTGCGCTGCCGGCAAAACGGAAGATCCCACCGACGGAGACGGTCATTACTGTGCACACTGTACTTACACACACATTAGCCACACAGTGAACATGTTCATACTGACATTACTGTGCACAATGAATTTACACAGACATTAGCCACACAGTGAACATGCTACCTCTGACATGACCGTGCACATTGCATTTATACACATTAATCACACAGTGAACACGCTCACTCTGACATTACTGTGTACATTGCATTTATACACTTTAATAACACATGTTCCCCAGCATTAGGATTTTGCCTCAGAGACCTATGCGCTCGGTCCACTTCAGGTGCCTTACCTAGCACCCTTTCTGCCACCATCCCGCCAGCATCCTCGATACATACCTCGTGGCACACACACCTTCCACTCCTTCAGGTAGACCCACACTTCGCAGGTTCTGTCTTCTCGGGGTATTCTCCTGCTCCGCAACCTTTGCCCTCAGCATTTTACAAAGGGCTCCTAGGAGCCCGACCTCCGCCTCCAGAGCCACCATACGATCGCTGTGGTCCGAGATCACTCCTTCAATCTCCCGAGTCTGTGACCCCTGCACCTCCAAACACCTCACCATCCGCTCCAAAGTACTCTTCAGGGGTGCCACAGCTTCTGCAATGGCGTTTGCATGATCCTCATGCATTTCTTTCCTCTGTTTATGGAATTCCTCCTTGATAAAAGTCAGCAGTTCCTGTATCTGGGGCCTTACAGCTTGCCCCTCCCCCGCCTGCACGCTGGAAGAGACTGTCTGTGAAGCACAAGACTGTTTCAACTTTCCAGCCAAACCTCTCACTGTTTTCTGCCGGGTCCGGTGATCAGAAGACAAACCATTCCAGGGGTAAACTGCTCCTCTAATATTCACCGACACCTTTTCATCAGAATTCCACCCGGGTCTGGGTAAAAAGAGCACTTTTCTGTGACTTTGAACAGGAACAGCCCTTTACGTGACCAATCACTCCATGGTCACAAACAGAGGTCCGTCGTGCACATTGCATTTATATACATTAATCACACAGTGAACACGCTCACTCTGACATTACTGTGCACATTGCATTCATACACATTAATCACACAGTGAACACGCTCACTCTGACATTACTGTGCACATTGAGTTTATACACATTAATCACACAGTGAACAGGCTCACTCTGACATTACTGTGCACATTGCATTGAAACACATTAATTACTCAGTGAACACGCTCACTCTGACATTACTGTGCACATTGCGTTTATACACATTAATCACACAGTGAACACGCTCACTCTGACATTACTGTGCACATTGAGTTTATACACATTAATCACACAGTGAACACGCTCACTCTGACATTACTGTGCACATTGCATTCATACACATTAATCACACAGTGAACACGCTCACTCTGACATTACTGTGCACATTGCATTCAAACACATTAATCACACAGTGAACACGCGCACTCTGACATTACTGTGCACATTGAGTTTATACACATTAATCACACAGTGAACAGGCTCACTCTGACATTACTGTGCACATTGCATTCATACACATTAATCACACAGTGAATACGCTCACTCTGACATTACTGTGCACATTGCATTCATACACATTAATCACACAGTGAACACGCTCACTCTGACATTACTGTGCACACTGAGTTTATACACATTAATCACACAGTGAACACGCTCACTCTGACATTACTGTGCACATTGCATTGAAACACATTAATTACTCAGTGAACACGCTCACTCTGACATTACTGTGCACATTGCGTTTATACACATTAATCACACAGTGAACACGCTCACTCTGACATTACTGTGCACATTGAGTTTATACACATTAATCACACAGTGAACACGCTCACTCTGACATTACTGTGCACATTGCATTCATACACATTAATCACACAGTGAACACGCTCACTCTGACATTACTGTGCACATTGCATTCATACACATTAATCACACAGTGAACACGCGCACTCTGACATTACTGTGCACATTGAGTTTATACACATTAATCACACAGTGAACAGGCTCACTCTGACATTACTGTGCACATTGCATTGAAACACATTAATTACTCAGTGAACACGCTCACTCTGACATTACTGTGCACATTGCGTTTATACACATTAATCACACAGTGAACACGCTCACTCTGACATTACTGTGCACATTGAGTTTATACACATTAATCACACAGTGAACACGCTCACTCTGACATTACTGTGCACATTGCGTTTATACACATTAATCACACAGTGAACACGCTCACTCTGACATTACTGTGCACATTGAGTTTATACACATTAATCACACAGTGAACACGCTCACTCTGACATTACTGTGCACATTGCGTTTATACACATTAATCACACAGTGAACACGCTCACTCTGACATTACTGTGCACATTGAGTTTATACACATTAATCACACAGTGAACAGGCTCACTCTGACATTACTGTGCACATTGCGTTTATACACATTAATCACACAGTGAACACGCTCACTCTGACATTAATGTGCACATTGCATTTATACACATGTATCACACAGTGAACACGCTGACTCTGACATTACTGTGCACATTGCATTTATACACATTAATCACACAGTGAACACGCTCACTCTGACATTACTGTGCACATTGCAATTATACACATTAATCACACAGTGAATACGCTCACTCTGACATGACTGTGCACATTGCATTCGTACACATTAATTACTCAGTGAACACGCTCACTCTGACATTACTGTGCACATTGCACTTATACACATTAATCACACAGTGAACATGCTCACTCTGACATTACTGTGCACATTGCATTTATACACATTAATCACACAGTGAACACGCTCACTCTGACATAACTGTGCACATTGCATTCATACACATTAATCACACAGTGAACACGCTCACTCTGACATTACTGTGCACATTGAGTTTATACACATTAATCACACAGTGAACAGGCTCACTCTGACATTACTGTGCACATTGCATTGAAACACATTAATTACTCAGTGAACACGCTCACTCTGACATTACTGTGCACATTGCATTTATACACATTAATCACACAGTGAACAGGCTCACTCTGACATGACTGTGCACATTGCATTTGTACACATTAATTACTCAGTGAACACGCTCACTCTGACATTACTGTGCACATTGCACTTATACACATTAATCACACAGTGAACACGCTCACTCTGACATTACTGTGCACATTGCATTTATACACTTTAATCACACAGTGAACACGCTCACTCTGACATTACTGTGCACATTGCATTTATACACATTAATCACACAGTGAACAGGCTCACTCTGACATTACTGTGCACATTGCATTTATACACATAAATCACACAGTGAACACGCTCACTCTGACATTACTGTGCACATTGCATTTATACACATTAATCACATAGTGAGCACGCTCACTCTGACATTACTGTGCACATTGCATTCATACACATTAATCACACAGTGAACACGCTCACTCTGACATTACTGAGCACATTGCATGTATATATATTAATCACACAGTGAACACGCTCACTCTGACATTACTGTGCACATTGCATTCATACACATTAATCACACAGTGAACACGCTCACTCTGACATTACTGTCCACATTGCATTTATACACATTAATCACACAGTGAACAGGCTCACACTGACAGTACTGTGCACATTGCATTTATACACATTAATCACACAGTGAACAGGCTCACACTGACATTACTGTCCACATTGCATTTATACACATTAATCACACAGTGAACACGCGCACTCTGACATTACTGAGCACATTGCATTTATATATGTTAATCACACAGTGAAGAGGCTCACTCTGACATTACTGAGCACATTGTATTCATACACATTAATCACACAGTGAACACGCTCACTCTGACATTACTGTGCATATTGCATTGAAACACATTAATCACACAATGAAGACGCTCACTCTGACATTACTGCGCACGTTGCATTTATACACATTAATCACACAGTGAACAGGCTCACTCTGACATTACTGTGCATATTACATTTATACACGTTAATCACACAGTGAACACGCTCACTCTGACAGAACTGTGCACATTGCATTTATACACATTAATCACACAGTGAACAGGCTCACTCTGACATTACTGTGCACATTGCATTTATACACATTAATCACACAGTGATCACGCTCACTCTGACATTATTGTGCACATTGCATTCATACACATTAATCACACAGTGAACACGCTCACTCTGACATTACTGTCCACATTGCATTTATACACATTAATCACACAGTGAACAGGCTCACTCTGACATTACTGTGCACATTGCATTCAAACACGTTAATCACACAAAGAACAAAGAACAAAGAAATGTACAGCACAGGAACAGGCCCTTCGGCCCTCCAAGCCCGGTGAACACGCTCACACTGACATTACTGTGCACATTGCATTCATACACATTAATCACACAGTGAACACGCTCACTCTGACATTACTGAGCACATTGCATGTATATATATTAATCACACAGTGAACACGCTCACTCTGACATTACTGTGCACATTGCATTCATACACATTAATCACACAGTGAACACGCTCACTCTGACATTACTGTCCACATTGCATTTATACACATTAATCACACAGTGAACAGGCTCACACTGACAGTACTGTGCACATTGCATTTATACACATTAATCACACAGTGAACAGGCTCACACTGACATTACTGTCCACATTGCATTTATACACATTAATCACACAGTGAACACGCGCACTCTGACATTACTGAGCACATTGCATTTATATATGTTAATCACACAGTGAAGAGGCTCACTCTGACATTACTGAGCACATTGTATTCATACACATTAATCACACAGTGAACACGCTCACTCTGACATTACTGTGCATATTGCATTGAAACACATTAATCACACAATGAAGACGCTCATTCTGACATTACTGCGCACGTTGCATTTATACACATTAATCACACAGTGAACAGGCTCACTCTGACATTACTGTGCACATTACATTTATACACGTTAATCACACAGTGAACAGGCTCACTCTGACATTACTGTACACATTGCATTTATACACATTAATCACACAGTGAACACGCTCACTCTGACATTACTGCGCACGTTGCATTTATACACATTAATCACACAGTGAACACGCTCACTCTGACATTACTGTCCACATTGCATTTATACACATTAATCACACAGTGAACAGGCTCACTCTGACATTACTGTGCACATTGCATTCAAACACGTTAATCACACAAAGAACAAAGAACAAAGAAATGTACAGCACAGGAACAGGCCCTTCGGCCCTCCAAGCCCGGTGAACACGCTCACACTGACATTACTGTGCACATTGCATTCATACACATTAATCACACAGTGAACACGCTCACTCTGACATTACTGTCCACATTGCATTTATACACATTAATCACACAGTGAACACGCTCACTCTGACATTACTGAGCACATTGCATTTATACATATTAATCACACAGTGAACAGGCTCATTCTGACATTCCTGTGCAGATTGCATTTATATATATTAATCACACAGTGAACAGGCTCACTCTGACATTACTGTGCACATTGCATTCATACACATTAATCACACAGTGAACACGCTCACTCTGACATTACTGTGCACATTGAGTTTATACACATTAATCACACAGTGAACACGCTCACTCTGACATTACTGTGCACATTGCATTCATACACATTAATCACACAGTGAACACGCTCACTCTGACATTACTGTGCACATTGCATTCATACACATTAATCACACAGTGAACACGCGCACTCTGACATTACTGTGCACATTGAGTTTATACACATTAATCACACAGTGAACAGGCTCACTCTGACATTACTGTGCACATTGCATTGAAACACATTAATTACTCAGTGAACACGCTCACTCTGACATTACTGTGCACATTGCGTTTATACACATTAATCACACAGTGAACACGCTCACTCTGACATTACTGTGCACATTGAGTTTATACACATTAATCACACAGTGAACACGCTCACTCTGACATTACTGTGCACATTGCGTTTATACACATTAATCACACAGTGAACACGCTCACTCTGACATTACTGTGCACATTGAGTTTATACACATTAATCACACAGTGAACACGCTCACTCTGACATTACTGTGCACATTGCGTTTATACACATTAATCACACAGTGAACACGCTCACTCTGACATTACTGTGCACATTGAGTTTATACACATTAATCACACAGTGAACAGGCTCACTCTGACATTACTGTGCACATTGCGTTTATACACATTAATCACACAGTGAACACGCTGACTCTGACATTACTGTGCACATTGCATTCGTACACATTAATTACTCAGTGAACACGCTCACTCTGACATAACTGTGCACATTGCATTCATACACATTAATCACACAGTGAACACGCTCACTCTGACATTACTGTGCACATTGAGTTTATACACATTAATCACACAGTGAACAGGCTCACTCTGACATTACTGTGCACATTGCATTGAAACACATTAATTACTCAGTGAACACGCTCACTCTGACATTACTGTGCACATTGCATTTATACACATTAATCACACAGTGAACAGGCTCACTCTGACATGACTGTGCACATTGCATTTGTACACATTAATTACTCAGTGAACACGCTCACTCTGACATTACTGTGCACATTGCACTTATACACATTAATCACACAGTGAACACGCTCACTCTGACATTACTGTGCACATTGCATTTATACACTTTAATCACACAGTGAACACGCTCACTCTGACATTACTGTGCACATTGCATTTATACACATTAATCACACAGTGAACAGGCTCACTCTGACATTACTGTGCACATTGCATTTATACACATAAATCACACAGTGAACACGCTCACTCTGACATTACTGTGCACATTGCATTTATACACATTAATCACATAGTGAGCACGCTCACTCTGACATTACTGTGCACATTGCATTCATACACATTAATCACACAGTGAACACGCTCACTCTGACATTACTGAGCACATTGCATGTATATATATTAATCACACAGTGAACACGCTCACTCTGACATTACTGTGCACATTGCATTCATACACATTAATCACACAGTGAACACGCTCACTCTGACATTACTGTCCACATTGCATTTATACACATTAATCACACAGTGAACAGGCTCACACTGACAGTACTGTGCACATTGCATTTATACACATTAATCACACAGTGAACAGGCTCACACTGACATTACTGTCCACATTGCATTTATACACATTAATCACACAGTGAAGAGGCTCACTCTGACATTACTGAGCACATTGTATTCATACACATTAATCACACAGTGAACACGCTCACTCTGACATTACTGTGCATATTGCATTGAAACACATTAATCACACAATGAAGACGCTCACTCTGACATTACTGCGCACGTTGCATTTATACACATTAATCACACAGTGAACAGGCTCACTCTGACATTACTGTGCACATTACATTTATACACGTTAATCACACAGTGAACACGCTCACTCTGACAGAACTGTGCACATTGCATTTATACACATTAATCACACAGTGAACAGGCTCACTCTGACATTACTGTGCACATTGCATTTATACACATTAATCACACAGTGATCACGCTCACTCTGACATTATTGTGCACATTGCATTCATACACATTAATCACACAGTGAACACGCTCACTCTGACATTACTGTCCACATTGCATTTATACACATTAATCACACAGTGAACAGGCTCACTCTGACATTACTGTGCACATTGCATTCAAACACGTTAATCACACAAAGAACAAAGAACAAAGAAATGTACAGCACAGGAACAGGCCCTTCGGCCCTCCAAGCCCGGTGAACACGCTCACACTGACATTACTGTGCACATTTCATTCATACACATTAATCACACAGTGAACACGCTCACTCTGACATTACTGAGCACATTGCATGTATATATATTAATCACACAGTGAACACGCTCACTCTGACATTACTGTGCACATTGCATTCATACACATTAATCACACAGTGAACACGCTCACTCTGACATTACTGTCCACATTGCATTTATACACATTAATCACACAGTGAACAGGCTCACACTGACAGTACTGTGCACATTGCATTTATACACATTAATCACACAGTGAACAGGCTCACACTGACATTACTGTCCACATTGCATTTATACACATTAATCACACAGTGAAGAGGCTCACTCTGACATTACTGAGCACATTGTATTCATACACATTAATCACACAGTGAACACGCTCACTCTGACATTACTGTGCATATTGCATTGAAACACATTAATCACACAATGAAGACGCTCATTCTGACATTACTGCGCACTTTGCATTTATACACATTAATCACACAGTGAACAGGCTCACTCTGACATTACTGTGCACATTACATTTATACACGTTAATCACACAGTGAACAGGCTCACTCTGACATTACTGTACACATTGCATTTATACACATTAATCACACAGTGAACACGCTCACTCTGACATTACTGCGCACGTTGCATTTATACACATTAATCACACAGTGAACACGCTCACTCTGACATTACTGTCCACATTGCATTTATACACATTAATCACACAGTGAACAGGCTCACTCTGACATTACTGTGCACATTGCATTCAAACACGTTAATCACACAAAGAACAAAGAACAAATAAATGTACAGCACAGGAACAGGCCCTTCGGCCCTCCAAGCCCGGTGAACACGCTCACACTGACATTACTGTGCACATTGCATTCATACACATTAATCACACAGTGAACACGCTCACTCTGACATTACTGTCCACATTGCATTTATACACATTAATCACACAGTGAACACGCTCACTCTGACATTACTGAGCACATTGCATTTATACATATTAATCACACAGTGAACAGGCTCATTCTGACATTCCTGTGCAGATTGCATTTATATATATTAATCACACAGTGAACAGGCTCACTCTGACATTACTGTGCACATTGCATTCATACACATTAATCACACAGTGAACACGCTCACTCTGACATTACTGTCCACATTGCATTTATACACATTAATCACACAGTGAACAGGCTCACACTGACATTACTGTGCACATTGCATTCATACACATTAATCTCACAGTGAACACGCTCACACTGACATTACTGTGCACATTGCATTCATACACATTAATCACACAGTGAACACGCTCACTCTGACATTACTGTCCACATTGCATTTATACACATTAATCACACAGTGAACAGAATCACTCTTACATAACTGTACACATTGCATTCATACACATTAATCACACAGTGAACACGGTCACTCTGACATTACTGAGCTCATTGCATTTATACATATTAATCACACAGTGAACAGGCTCATTCTGACATTACTGTGCAGGATGCATTTATATATATTAATCACATAGTGAACAGGCTCACTCTGACATTACTGTGCACATTGCATTTATACACATTAATCACACAGTGAACACGCTCTCTCTGACATTACTGTGCACATTGCATTCATACACATTAATCACACAGTCAACACGCTCACTCTGACATTACTGTGCATATTGCATTGAAACACATTAATCACACAATGAACACGCTCACTCTGACATTACTGCGCACGTTGCATTTATACACATTTATCACACAGTGAACACGCTCACTCTGACATTATTGTGCACATTGCATTTATACACGTTAATCACACAATGAACACGCTCACTCCGACATTTCTGTGCACATTGCATTTATACACATTAATCACACAGTGAACACGATCACATCGACATTACTGAGCACTTTGCATTCATACACATTAATCACACCGTGAACACGCTCACTCTGACATTACTGAGAACATTGCATTTATACACATTAATCACACAGTGAACATGCTCACTCTGACATTACTGTGCAAATTGCATTCATACACATTAATCACACAGTGATTACGCTCACACTGACATTACTGTGCACATTGCATTCATACACATTAATCACACAGTGAACACGCTCACTCTGACTTTACTGTGCACATTGCATTTATACACATTAATCACACAGTGAACACGCTCACTCTGACATTACTGTGCACATTGCGTTTATACACATTAATCACACAGTGAACAGGCTCACTCTGACATTACTGTGCACAGTGCGTTTATACACATTAATCACACAGTGAACAGGCTCACACTGACATTACTGTGCACATTGCGTTCATACACATTAATCACACAGTGAACACGCTCACTCTGACATTACTGTCCACATTGCATTTATACACATTAATCACACAGTGAACAGGCTCACTCTGACATTACTGTGCACATTGCATTCATACACATTAATCACACAGTGAACAGGCTCACTCTGACATTACTGTGCACATTGCGTTTATACACATTAATCACACAGTGAACACGCTCACTCTGACATTACTGTCCACATTGCATTTATACACATTAATCACACAGTGAACAGGCTCACTCTGACATTACTGTGCACATTGCATTTATACACATTAATCACACAGTGATCACGCTCACTCTGACATTACTGAGCACATTGCATTTATACATATTAATCACACAGTGAACAGGCTCATTCTGACATTACTGTGCAGATTGCATTTATATATGTTAATCACACAGTGAACAGGCTCACTCTGACATGACTGTGCACATTGCATTTATACACATTAATCACACAGTCAACACGCTCACTCTGACATTACTGTGCATATTGCATTGAAACACATTAATCACACAATGAAGACGCTCACTCTGACATTACTGCGCACGTTGCATTTATACACATTAATCACACAGTGAACAGGCTCACTCTGACATTACTGTGCACATTACATTTATACACGTTAATCACACAGTGAACACGCTCACTCTGACAGAACTGTGCACATTGCATTTATACACATTAATCACACAGTGAACAGGCTCACTCTGACATTACTGTGCACATTGCATTTATACACATTAATCACACAGTGATCACGCTCACTCTGACATTATTGTGCACATTGCATTCATACACATTAATCACACAGTGAACACGCTCACTCTGACATTACTGTCCACATTGCATTTATACACATTAATCACACAGTGAACAGGCTCACTCTGACATTACTGTGCACATTGCATTCAAACACGTTAATCACACAAAGAACAAAGAACAAAGAAATGTACAGCACAGGAACAGGCCCTTCGGCCCTCCAAGCCCGGTGAACACGCTCACACTGACATTACTGTGCACATTTCATTCATACACATTAATCACACAGTGAACACGCTCACTCTGACATTACTGAGCACATTGCATGTATATATATTAATCACACAGTGAACACGCTCACTCTGACATTACTGTGCACATTGCATTCATACACATTAATCACACAGTGAACACGCTCACTCTGACATTACTGTCCACATTGCATTTATACACATTAATCACACAGTGAACAGGCTCACACTGACAGTACTGTGCACATTGCATTTATACACATTAATCACACAGTGAACAGGCTCACACTGACATTACTGTCCACATTGCATTTATACACATTAATCACACAGTGAAGAGGCTCACTCTGACATTACTGAGCACATTGTATTCATACACATTAATCACACAGTGAACACGCTCACTCTGACATTACTGTGCATATTGCATTGAAACACATTAATCACACAATGAAGACGCTCATTCTGACATTACTGCGCACTTTGCATTTATACACATTAATCACACAGTGAACAGGCTCACTCTGACATTACTGTGCACATTACATTTATACACGTTAATCACACAGTGAACAGGCTCACTCTGACATTACTGTACACATTGCATTTATACACATTAATCACACAGTGAACACGCTCACTCTGACATTACTGCGCACGTTGCATTTATACACATTAATCACACAGTGAACACGCTCACTCTGACATTACTGTCCACATTGCATTTATACACATTAATCACACAGTGAACAGGCTCACTCTGACATTACTGTGCACATTGCATTCAAACACGTTAATCACACAAAGAACAAAGAACAAAGAAATGTACAGCACAGGAACAGGCCCTTCGGCCCTCCAAGCCCGGTGAACACGCTCACACTGACATTACTGTGCACATTGCATTCATACACATTAATCACACAGTGAACACGCTCACTCTGACATTACTGTCCACATTGCATTTATACACATTAATCACACAGTGAACACGCTCACTCTGACATTACTGAGCACATTGCATTTATACATATTAATCACACAGTGAACAGGCTCATTCTGACATTCCTGTGCAGATTGCATTTATATATATTAATCACACAGTGAACAGGCTCACTCTGACATTACTGTGCACATTGCATTCATACACATTAATCACACAGTGAACACGCTCACTCTGACATTACTGTCCACATTGCATTTATACACATTAATCACACAGTGAACAGGCTCACACTGACATTACTGTGCACATTGCATTCATACACATTAATCTCACAGTGAACACGCTCACACTGACATTACTGTGCACATTGCATTCATACACATTAATCACACAGTGAACACGCTCACTCTGACATTACTGTCCACATTGCATTTATACACATTAATCACACAGTGAACAGAATCACTCTTACATAACTGTACACATTGCATTCATACACATTAATCACACAGTGAACACGGTCACTCTGACATTACTGAGCTCATTGCATTTATACATATTAATCACACAGTGAACAGGCTCATTCTGACATTACTGTGCAGGATGCATTTATATATATTAATCACATAGTGAACAGGCTCACTCTGACATTACTGTGCACATTGCATTTATACACATTAATCACACAGTGAACACGCTCACTCTGACATTACTGTGCACATTGCATTCATACACATTAATCACACAGTCAACACGCTCACTCTGACATTACTGTGCATATTGCATTGAAACACATTAATCACACAATGAACACGCTCACTCTGACATTACTGCGCACGTTGCATTTATACACATTTATCACACAGTGAACACGCTCACTCTGACATTATTGTGCACATTGCATTTATACACGTTAATCACACAATGAACACGCTCACTCCGACATTTCTGTGCACATTGCATTTATACACATTAATCACACAGTGAACACGATCACATCGACATTACTGAGCACTTTGCATTCATACACATTAATCACACCGTGAACACGCTCACTCTGACATTACTGAGAACATTGCATTTATACACATTAATCACACAGTGAACATGCTCACTCTGACATTACTGTGCAAATTGCATTCATACACATTAATCACACAGTGATTACGCTCACACTGACATTACTGTGCACATTGCATTCATACACATTAATCACACAGTGAACACGCTCACTCTGACTTTACTGTGCACATTGCATTTATACACATTAATCACACAGTGAACACGCTCACTCTGACATTACTGTGCACATTGCGTTTATACACATTAATCACACAGTGAACAGGCTCACTCTGACATTACTGTGCACAGTGCGTTTATACACATTAATCACACAGTGAACAGGCTCACACTGACATTACTGTGCACATTGCGTTCATACACATTAATCACACAGTGAACACGCTCACTCTGACATTACTGTCCACATTGCATTTATACACATTAATCACACAGTGAACAGGCTCACTCTGACATTACTGTGCACATTGCATTCATACACATTAATCACACAGTGAACAGGCTCACTCTGACATTACTGTGCACATTGCGTTTATACACATTAATCACACAGTGAACACGCTCACTCTGACATTACTGTCCACATTGCATTTATACACATTAATCACACAGTGAACAGGCTCACTCTGACATTACTGTGCACATTGCATTTATACACATTAATCACACAGTGATCACGCTCACTCTGACATTACTGAGCACATTGCATTTATACATATTAATCACACAGTGAACAGGCTCATTCTGACATTACTGTGCAGATTGCATTTATATATGTTAATCACACAGTGAACAGGCTCACTCTGACATGACTGTGCACATTGCATTTATACACATTAATCACACAGTCAACACGCTCACTCTGACATTACTGTGCATATTGCATTGAAACACATTAATCACACAATGAACACGCTCACTCTGACATTACTGCGCACGTTGCATTTATACACATTTATCACACAGTGAACACGCTCACTCTGACATTATTGTGCACATTGCATTTATACACGTTAATCACACAATGAACACGCTCACTCTGACATTACTGCGCACATTGCATTTATACACATTAATCACACAGTGAACACGCTCACACCGACATTACTGTGCACTTTGCATTCAGAAACATTAATCACACAGTGAACACGCTCACTCTGACATTATTGTGCACATTGCATTTATACACGTTAATCACACAATGAACACGCTCACTCCGACATTACTGTGCACATTGCATTTATACACATTAATCACACAGTGAACACGCTCACACCGACATTACTGAGCACTTTGCATTCATACACATTAATCACACAGTGAACACGCTCACTCTGACATTACTGAGAACATTGCATTTATACACATTAATCACACAGTGAACACGCTCACTCTGACATTACTGTGCAAATTGCATTCATGCACATTAATCACACAGTGATTACGCTCACACTGACATTACTGTGCACATTGCATTCATGCACATTAATCACACAGTGAACACGCTCACTCTGACATTACTGTGCACATTGCATTTATACACATTAATCACACAGTGAACACGCTCACTCTGACATTACTGTGCACATTGCGTTTATACACATTAATCACACAGTGAACAGGCTCACTCTGACATTACTGTGCACAGTGCGTTTATACACATTAATCACACAGTGAACAGGCTCACACTGACATTACTGTGCACATTGCGTTTATACACATTAATCACACAGTGAACACGCTCACTCTGACATTACTGTGCACATTGCATTTATACACATTAATCACACAGTGAACAGGCTCACTCTGACATTACTGTGCACATTGCATTCATACACATTAATCACACAGTGAACACGCTCACACTGACATTACTGTGCACATTGCATTCATACACATTAATCACATAGTGAACACGCTCACTCTGACATTACTGTGCACATTGCATTCATACACATTAATCACACAGTGAACACGCTCACTCTGACATTACTGTGCACATTGCATTTATACACATTAATCACACAGTGATCACGCTCACTCTGACATTATTGTGCACATTGCATTTATACACATTAATCACATAGTGAACACGCTCACTCTGACATTACTGAGCACATTGCATTTATACATATTAATCACACAGTGAACAGGCTCATTCTGACATTACTGTGCAGATTGCATTTATATATGTTAATCACACAGTGAACAGGCTCACTCTGACATGACTGTGCACATTGCATTTATACACATTAATCACACAGTCAACACGCTCACTCTGACATTACTGTGCATATTGCATTGAAACACATTAATCACACAATGAACACGCTCACTCTGACATTACTGCGCACGTTGCATTTATACACATTTATCACACAGTGAACACGCTCACTCTGACATTATTGTGCACATTGCATTTATACACGTTAATCACACAATGAACACGCTCACTCTGACATTACTGCGCACATTGCATTTATACACATTAATCACACAGTGAACACGCTCACACCGACATTACTGTGCACTTTGCATTCAGAAACATTAATCACACAGTGAACACGCTCACTCTGACATTATTGTGCACATTGCATTTATACACGTTAATCACACAGTGAACACGCTCACTCTGACATTACTGTCCACATTGCATTTGTACACATTAATCACACAGTGAACACGCTCACTCTGACATTACTGTGCAAATTGCATTCATACACATTAATCACACAGTGATCACGCTCACACTGACATTACTGTGCACATTGCATTCATACACATTAATCACACAGTGAACACGCTCACTCTGACATTACTGTGCACATTGCATTTATACACATTAATCACACAGTGAACACGCTCACTCTGACATTACTGTGCACATTGCGTTTATACACATTAATCACACAGTGAACAGGCTCACTCTGACATTACTGTGCACAGTGCGTTTATACACATTAATCACACAGTGAACAGGCTCACTCTGACATTACTGTGCACATTGCATTTATACACATTTATCACACAGTGAACACGCTCACTCTGACATTACTGTGCACATTGCATTCATACACATTAATCACATAGTGAACACGCTCACTCTGACATTACTGTGCACATTGCATTCATACACATTAATCATACAGTGAACACGCTCACTCTGACATTACTGTGCACATTGCAATTATACACATTAATCACACAGTGAATACACTCACTCTGACATGACTGTGCACATTGCATTCGTCCACATTAATCACTCAGTGAACACGCTCACTCTGACATTACTGTGCACATTGCATTTATACACATTAATCACACAGTGAACACGCTCACTCTGACATTACTGTGCACATTGCGTTTATACACATTAATCACACAGTGAACACGCTCACTCTGACATTACTGCACATTGCGTTTATACACATTAATCACACAGTGAACAGGCTCACTCTGACATTACTGTGCACAGTGCGTTTATACACATTAATCACACAGTGAACACGCTCACTCTGACATTACTGTGCACATTGCATTTATACACATTAATCACACAGTGAACACGCTCACTCTGACATTACTGTGCACATTGCATTTATACACATTAATCACACAGTGAACACGCTCACTCTGACATTACTGTGCACATTGCATTCATACACATTAATCACACAGTGAACACGCTCACTCTGACATTACTGTGGACATTGCATTTATACACATTAATCACACAGTGAACACGCTCACTCTGACATTACTGTGCACATTGCATTTATACACATTAATCACATAGTGAGCACGCTCACTCTGACATTACTGTGCACATTGCATTCATACACATTAATCACACAGTGAACACGCTCACTCTGACATTACTGTGCACATTGCATTTAGACACATTAATTACACAGTGAACACGCTCACTCTGACATTACTGTGCACATTGCATTTATACACATTAATCACACAGTGAACACGCTCACTCTGACATTACTGCGCACATTGCATTTATACACATTAATCACACAGTGAACACGCTCACTCTGACATTACTGTGCACATTGCATTTATACACATTAATCACACAGTGAACAGGCTCACTCTGGCATTACTGTGCACAGTGCGTTTATACACATTAATCACACAGTGAACAGGCTCACTCTGACATTACTGTGCACATTGCGTTTATACACATTAATCACACAGTGAACACGCTCACTCTGACATTAATGTGCACATTGCATTTATACACATTTATCACACAGTGAACACGCTCACTCTGACATTACTGTGCACATTGCATTTATACACATTAATCACACAGTGAACATGCTCACTCTGACATTAATGTGCACATTGCATTTATACACATTAATCACACAGTGAACACGCTCACTCTGACATTACTGTGCACATTGCATTTATACACATTAAGCACACAGCGAACACGCTCACTCTGACATTACTGTGCACATTGCATTTATACACATTAATCACACAGTGAACACGCTCACTCTGACATTACTGTGCACATTGCATTTATACACATTAATCACACAGTGAACACGCTCACTCTGACATTACTGTGCACATTGCGTTTATACACATTAATCACACAGTGAACAGGCTCACTCTGACATTACTGTGCACAGTGCGTTTATACACATTAATCACACAGTGAACAGGCTCACTCTGACATTACTGTGCACATTGCGTTTATACACATTAATCACACAGTGAACACGCTCACTCTGACATTACTGTCCACATTGCATTTATACACATTAATCACACAGTGAACAGGCTCACTCTGACATTACTGTGCACATTGCATTCATACACATTAATCACACAGTGAACACGCTCACACTGACATTACTGTGCACATTGCATTCATACACATTAATCACATAGTGAACACGCTCACTCTGACATTACTGTGCACATTGCATTCATACACATTAATCACACAGTGAACACGCTCACTCTGACATTACTGTGCACATTGCATTTATACACATTAATCACACAGTGATCACGCTCACTCTGACATTATTGTGCACATTGCATTTATACACATTAATCACATAGTGAACACGCTCACTCTGACATTACTGAGCACATTGCATTTATACATATTAATCACACAGTGAACAGGCTCATTCTGACATTACTGTGCAGATTGCATTTATATATATTAGTCACACAGTGAACAGGCTCACTCTGACATTACTGTGCACATTGCATTTATACACATTAATCACACAGTGAACACGCTCACTCTGACATTACTGTGCACATTGCATTCAGACATATCAATCACACAGTCAACACGCTCACTCTGACATTACTGTGCATATTGCATTGAAACACATTAACCACACAATGAACACGCTCACTCTGACATTACTGCGCACGTTGCATTTATACACATTAATCACACAGTGAACACGCTCACTCTGACATGACCGTGCACATTGCATTTATACACATTAATCACACAGTGAACACGCTCACTCTGACATTACTGTGCACATTGCATTTATACACATTAATAACACAGTGAACACGCTCACTCTGACATTACTGTGCACATTGCATTCATACACATTAATCACACAGTGAACAGGCTCACTCTGGCATTACTGTGCACATTGTATTTATACACATTAATCACACAGTGAACACGCTCACTCTGACATTACTGTGCACATTGCATTCATACACATTAATCACACAGTGAACACGCTCACTCTGACATTACTGTGCACATTGCATTCATACACATTAATCACACAGTGAACACGCTCACTCTGACATTACTGTGCACATTGCATTCATACACATTAATCACACAGTGAACACGCTCACTCTGACATTACTGTGCACATTGCATTCATACACATTAATCACACAGTGAACAGGCTCACTCTGGCATTACTGTGCACATTGCATTTATACACATTAATCACACAGTGAACACGCTCACTCTGGCATTACTGTGCACATTGCATTTATACACATTAATCACATAGTGAACACGCTCACTCTGACATTACTGTGCACATTGCATTTATACACATTAATCACACAGTGAACAGGCTCACTCTGACATTACTGTGCACATTGCATTTATACACATTAATCACACAGTGAACACGCTCACTCTGGCATTACTGTGCACATTGCATTTATACACATTAATCACACGGTGATCACGCTCACTCTGACATTACTGTGCACATTGCATTTATACACATTAATCACATAGTGAACACTCTCAAACTGAAATGAATGTGCGCACTGCACTTACACACACATTAAAATCACAGTGAACACGCTCTCTCTAACATTACTGTGAACATGCAGTTACACAGATATGTACCACACAGTGAACACACTTACACTGACATTATTGTGCACGTAGCATTTACACAAATATTTACCACATGGGGAACATGCTCACAGTGACATTGATCTGCACATAGCATTTACACAAACATTAATCTGACAGTGATCATTCTCACACTGACATTATTGTGCACACTGCTTTTACACACCCATTCGTCACCCAGTGTAACACACACCATCATTGCTGCACACACTACATTTACACACATATTAAACAAACAGTGAACACACTCACACTTACATTGCTGTACACACTGCATTTACACACACATTAAACAGTGAACACACTCATGCTAACAGTAATGTACACACTGCATTTACACATTCATTTACCATACAGTGAACACACCCACGCTTACTTTGCTGTGCACACTGCATTTACACACGCATCACAAACAGTGAACACACTCACGCTAATATTAATGCACACACTGCATTTACACACTCATTTACAACACAGTGAACATGCTCACACTTATATTGCTGTGCACACTGCATGTCCAAACACATGGGGCTGGGAGGTTCGGCAGAAGGTCTCGGAGAACGGGGACGAGATCCTGGACCTGGCGGTGAAGGTGGAGGCGCACGAGGCGCTGCACAAGAAATGGCAGGCGAGGTTCGAGGAGATGGAGGCAGAAGAACCTGCGGATCCTGGGTCTCCCAGAGGGGCTGGAGGGATCGGATGTGGGGGCCTATGTGGTCACCATGCTGAATTCGCTGATGGGGACGGGGGCCTTTCAGGGGCCCTTGGAGCTGGAGGGGGCCCACCGAGTGCTGGCGAGGAGGTCCAAGCCCAGGGAGCCACCGCGGGCGGTGCTGATGCGGTTCCACCGGTTTGCTGATCGAGAGTGTGTGTTAAGGTGGGACAAGAAGGAGCGGAGCAGCAGGTGGGAGAACGCGGAGGTCCGGATCTACCAGGATTGAAAATGAAATGAAATGAAAATCGCATATTGTCACAAGCAGGCTTCAAATGAAGTTTCTGTGAAAAGCCCCGAGTCGCCACATACCGGCGCCTGTTCGGGGAGACTGGTATGGGATTGGAGCGCGGAGGTGGCGAAGAAGAGGGCCGGTTACAACCGGGCGAAGGCAGTGCTGCACAGGAAGGGGGTGAAGTTTGGTATGCTGCAGCCGGCGCGTCTGTGGGTCACCTATAAGGACCGACACCATTATTTTGAGTTCCCGGAGGAGGCGTGGGCCTTTGTTCAGGCCGAAAAACAGTACTTGGACTAAGGGTCGGGGACGAGGGGTCGCGGTGGAGGGATGGTTGGGGATTGTTGTGTTGTGTTTCGAGGGGGGGTTCTTTGTTTTTTGGGGGTTGATTGGGCATTGTTTTGATTAGGTCCGCCGGGTGGCTCATGGGGGTGGGTAGGTTAACTGCTTATGGGGTTGATGGTCGGTAGGGGAGATGGGGCCCCGCGGGGGGGTGGGGGGGGTGGAGGCCTGAGTTGGGGGTAGTGGGACCGGGCCTGGAAAGGGAGCTGCGCCAGGGGAGGTGGGGCCGGGCGAGTGGAAAGCGGAGGCTTTTTCCCGAGCTTAGGGTTGAAGGGGCGGTGCCGGAGCTGGGAAACACGGGCTTTTTCTCCCGAGCTGGGAGTGGAATGGATGAGATCCTGCTGGTGGACAAGGGGGGGGGGGAGGGGAAGTTCCACACTGGGGGAGTCGATGGAGCGGTGGGAGTGGCCGGGGTCAGCAGGAGTCAGCTGACTTACGGGAGTGCAATGGGGGGAGCAATGCAGCTAAGGGGGGGACCTAGCTGGGGGGGAGTGGGGGACCGGGTTGCTGCTGGAATGGCCAAGGGGGAGCTGGAGTTGGTAGAGGAGGTCGGGGCGGGGGTCTGCCGCTGTGGGGAACGGGCCGTGCGGGGGGCGCGGGCACGTGGCTGGCCTAGGAAGGGATATGGCTAGTCAGCAGGGGGGAGGGGTGAGTAGCCCCTGATCCGGCTGATAACCTGGAATGTAAGGGGACTGAATGGGCCGGTCAAGCGGGCCCGGGTGTTCGCGCACCTGAAGGGGCTGAAGGCGGATTGGCCATGCTTCAGGAGACGCACCTGAGTGTGGCGGCTCAGGTAAGGTTGAGAAAGGCGTGGGTAAGTGTGGTAGTACCAGGTAATGCGGTACCTAAGAGGCTGATGACCATTGGTTAGACCCAGGAGTCTACCATTGGCTGTATTACATAGCTCCGCCCTGAAGGCGGAGTATAAGAGACGGTGCCGTCCCAGCAGCCTTCACTTTCTGTATCGAAGCTGCTGGGGAACAAGTTCTAGTAGATTAAAGCCTTCAGTTATGAAATCACTTTGTCTTGAGTGTAATTGATCGCGCATCAGTAGGGCAGGTGTTTCATTCGGGTATGGATGCAAAAAATCGGGGGTGGCGATCTTGGTGGGGAAGAGAGTGTCGTTCGAGGCGTCGAGCATTGTGGCAGACAATGGCGGTAGGTATGTGATGGTAAGTGGCAAGCTGCAGGGGGAGCGGGTGGTGTTGGTCAAAGTATATGCCCCGAATTGGGACGACGCGGGGTTCGTGCGGCTGGGCCGGATTCCGGACCTGAAGACAGGGGGCCTGATAATCGTGGGGGGATTTCAACATGGTGCTGGACCCGGCACTGGATCGCTCTAGGTATAGGATGGACAGGAGGCCGGCGGCGGCCAAGGTGCTGAGGGGGTTCATGGACCAGATGGGAGGGGTGGACCCATGGAGGTTTGCGAGGCCGGGGGCCAGGGAATTTTTATTCTTCTCCCATGTCCACAAGGCCTACTCCCGGATTGACTTTTTTGGCATGAGCAGGGCGCTGATAGGGTGGAATGGGGGTACCTGTGGGAGTTGTTGAAAAGGTTCGGGTTCGGGGAGGGGTTCGTCAGGTGGGTGAGGCTGCTATATGAGGCCCCGGTGGCGAGTGTGGCCACGAACAGAATGAGGTCAAAGTATTTCCGGCTACACTGGGGGACGAGGCAGGGGTGTCCCCTGTCCCCCCTGCTCTTTACGCTGGCGATTGAACCCCTAGCCATGGCGTTGAGGGAGTCGAGAAACTGGAGGGGGCTGGTGCGGGGAGGGGAGGAGCATTGGGTGTCACTCTATGCGGATGATTTGCTGCTATATGTGGCGGACCTGGTGGGGGGAATGGCGGAGGTGATTAGGATCCTTTGGGAGTTTGGAGATTTCTCCGGGTACAAGCTTAATATATGGAAGAGCGAGTTGTTCGTAGCGCACCCAGGGGACCAGGAGAGGGGGATTGGCGAGCTCCCACTAGAAAAGGGCAGAGAGGAGTTTCAGGTACCTGGGGATCCAGGTGGCCAGGAGCTGGGTGGCCCTACATAAGCTTAACTTCACAAGGCTGGTGGAGCAGGTGGAGGAGGAGTTTAAGAGGTGGGACGTTCTGCCACTCTCCCTGGCGGGTAGGGTGCAGTCAGTTAAAATGACGGTGCTCCCGAGGTTTTTGTTCCTGTTCCAATGTCTCCCCATCCTGATCCCTCGGGCCTTCTTCAGGCGGGTTAACAGGAGCGTTATGGGGTTTGTGTGGGCGCAGAAGACCACGAGGGTGAGAAGGGTGTTCCTGGAGCGGTGCAGGGATGGGGTTGGCGCTGCCTAACCTCTGTGGGTATTATTGGGCCGCCAACGTGGCAATGGTGCGTAAGTGGGTGATGGAGGGGGATGAGGCGGCATGGAACAGGCTGGAGATGGTGTCCTCTGTGGGCACGAGCCTGGAGGCGCTGGTGACGGCGCCGCTGCCGCTTCCTCCAATGAGGTATACCACGAGCCCGGTGGTGGCGGCTACCCTCAAAGTTTGGGGGCAATGGAGATGTCACAGGGGGGAGGTGGGGGCCTCGCTGTGGTCCCCGATTCGGGGGAACCACCGGTTTGTCCCGGGGAGGATGGACGGAGGGTTCCTGAGCTGGCACAGGGTAGGTATTAGAAGGTTGGGGGACCTGTTTGTGGACGGGAAGTTCGCGAGCCTGGGTGAGCTGGAGGAGAAGTTCGGGCTCACCCCGGGGAACACCTTCAGATATATGCAGGTAAGGGCGTTTGTTCGGTGGCAGGTGGTGGAGTTCCCACTGTTGCCGCCACGCAGGGTCCAGGACAGGGTGCTGTCGGGGGTGTGGGTTGGAGAGGGGAGGATCTCGTATCAGGTGATGCAGGAGGAAGAGGAGGCCTCGGTGGAGTAGCTAAAGCGTAAGTGGGAGGAGGAGTTGGGTGATGAGATTGACGAGGGGACATGGGCGGATGCCCTGGGGAGGGTGAACTCTTCCTCCTCTTGCGCGAGGCTCAGCCTCATCCAATTTAAGGCACTGCATAAGGCTCACATGACCGGGGCAAGGATAAGCCGGTTCTTTGGGTGCGACGACAGGTGTGTTAGGTGCTCAGGGAGCCCAGCAAACCACACCCACATGTTCTGGCCGTGCCCAGCGCTGGAGGACTTTTGGAAGGGTGTAGTGAGGATGGTGTCAAGGGTGGTAGGTTCCAGGGTCAAGCCGGGCTGGGGGCTTGCAATATTTGGGGTTGCAGAAGAGCCGGGAGTGCAGGAGGCGAAAGAGGCCGGTATTCTGGCCTTTGCGTCCCTGGTAGCCCGGCGAAGGATTCTTCTTCAGTGGAAGGATGCGAGGCCCCCAAGCGTGGAATCCTGGATCAACGTTATGGCGGGGTTCATTAAATTGGAGAGGGTGAAATTTGCCTTGAGGGGATCAGTGCAAGGGTTCTTCAGGCGGTGGCAACCGTTCCTAGACTTCCTGGCAGAACGTTAGAAGGTGGTCAGCAGCAGCAGCAACCTGGGGGCGGGGGGGGGGGGGGGGGGGGGGGGGGGGGGGGCTCAGGGGGGTTGGTTCGTTTTTCTTGAGTGGGCGTGTATTTGTGTTGATGAAGGCTGTTATTTTATTATTTATGTATATGGGGGGGGGGTTGTTCTTTTCTTTCTGTATTTTGTTGTTGATATTTTGTGAAAATTTTAATAAACATTATTATTTTAAAAAAAAACTTTTTGTTACTTGCACAGACACTTAAATACCTCTGAGCACCAATATTTGCATGTTTACCGTTATTTAAATAAAATATTCAGTTTTTCTATTCTTCCTATCCAAATGCGTAATCACACATTTCCCCACATTTCCTCCATCAGTGTTTCTCAGCTGTAACTTTACCTATCATACTTTTGCACCTTGCTCTATTAATTTTAAAATTCCCCCTTATTTTCATTATGTCATTGAGTTTGAGCAGGCAACTTGGTATTGGGCAGAATGCAAGTCTGTTTGTTACTGCCCCATTCTGCACTCCCTCTGAAAACCAATTTCACACTTGATAATTGAGTTGATAAAAATGTTTTTGAATCGACAAGAGCATGCTTGATAATCTGCTAACTCTTTAGCTCAGCAGTTTGAATAATGCAAAATAATTGACATCATCCTCTTTGTTTAACTTGGCACCTCTCAAATGCAACATCTTTTTCCTTACATTCCCCTCGTCAGAATTGCAATCTGCATGATAGTAAACTACACCTGTTGAGAACAGCTTTGCGAACAGAATGGGCCTTCATACATTGGAGTTTAGAATAATGAGAGGGATCTAATTGAAACATATCCGGCTGGATTCTCCGTGTTGATGGTGGGGCAGGATTCGTGGAGTTCTACGACAGCAAAACTGGCTCCGAGCCTGGACCGATTCACCGACTGTTGAGGGGCTAGCACCGACGCCACATGGAACATGATCGATTCCAATGGAAAATGGTGTCAGATTCGCCGGGATTGACACGCGAGAGACTGATAAGCTGAAGCTGCATTAGCACTCCGCTCTCCACACACACACACTCATCCCAGCCAACAAGATGACACTGGTTGCACTGGAGCGCGCCCATCCCGTTGATGGGTCAGCTGGGGCCATAAGGTACCTAGGAGGGGTGGCCTGAGGGGGGGACTCATACGACACATGGCGCCAGATTCACACTGGGCAGTCAGCTTCTTGAAACCATTTAATGATTCAGACTCCACCGCACTATGAGGTAGCGAGTTCCACAGATTCACCACCGTCCTCGAGAAATAGTTCCTCCTCATCTCAGTTATAAATCTGCCGCCTCTCAACCTACACCTGTGACCTCTCATTGTAGATTGCCCCATAAGGAGGAACTTTGGTCTACGTTTACTTTAGCAATCCCTTTTAGTATTTTATATACCTTAATCTGATCGCCTCTCATCCTTCTAAACTCCAGCGAGTAGAAGCCTAAACTGTTTAATCGCTCCTCGTGCGTCAACCCTTTCTCCCTGGAATCAATCTGCTGAACTCCTCTGAACTGCCTCTAATGCCGCCACATCTTTCCTCAAATAAGCAGACTAAAACTGGACACAATATTCCAGATGTGGTCTCAACAACACCCTATACAATTGCAACAGCACTTCTCTACTTTTATACTCCAGTCCTTTTGCAATAAACACAAACATTCCTTTAGCCTTTTCTAATCTAATAATATTTTTCTATTGTCACACGTAGGTTTACATTAACACTGCAATGAAGTTACATTTTTTTTTACTACATTTTGTACCTGCACACTGACTTTCTGCGATTCATGAACAAAGACACCCAGATCCCTCTGCGCAGATGCATTTTGAATCTGCTTTCCATTTAGATAATAATTTGCCTTTCCATTTATTCGGCTGAAATGGCTAACCTCACACTTATCCACATTAACTCCATCTGCTAAATATTGGCCCAATCTCGCAGCCTATCTATATCTGGCTCTAAACTCTTTGGGTACCATTCTCTGGCCGAGTTGTGATCTCACTTGAGCGCAACGCGGCCGGAGAATGTCAGGAGAGGCTTGCAGCGAGCCTCCTGACAGCTTCCGCGCCTCCCGGATTCTCCAAAGTCCCGCGAGACAAAGGAGTTGAAACCCTGCCCCAAATGGGCGGGACTGAATGACCCTCACAAAAATAGGTTGAAAACCTACTATCTGCGCGGGATCCAATGGCCTCCCTCAATTCCCCCCAGGGAGGTTGCAGCTGGCCACCGATCCGTCCTGGTCCACACAAACGTGGACCAGATGGTACGGCACTCGGATGGGGGGGGGTCTCCCGGGCTACCGGAGATCCCAGGTTGGACAGGGTAAGTGCAGGGTGGCTCCCTGGCCCTCTCCCTGGAAGGTGGGCACCTTGGCACTGCCCAGCTGGCACCTGGGCACTGCCACCCTGACACTGCCAAACTGTCAGGAGCACTGCCTGGGTGCCTGTGCAAGGTGCCCATGGGCCAGGGTTGCACTGTCAAGGGCCAAGGAGTGAGGGGCACCATGCCCATGAAATGAGGGTGGAGGGGGTTTTGAAGGGTGGGAGGCTGCAGGGCAGGTAAGTAGGGGCATCCAGGGGGGTGGGTGCGATCTGGTGGGGGTCCTGGAAGGGAGAGGGTGCTATAAGGGGGCTTGGGGGGGGCCTGAAAAAGGGTGACACCCAGGGACACCCATAGCGTGGTGTCCTCACTTGGGTGGGGAGGTGGAGTAGTGTCCACGTGTGGGGAGTGACATTGCCGATGGGTGGGTGGTGTGGGGACCCACAAGCTCACTTTCAAAATCACGCCCAATCTGTGAGTTCAGCTCCCCAGTGCTAAAAAAATTCTAAGTGTAGGTTTAACCGGTGAGGAACTCCCCAGGGCCCAAAAAAGTGACCAAGTGTCATTGAAGAGCAGTGGGGAACTCGCTGGCAGAGCCGATGGGAAACTCCCTTGCTGTAAAAGCATTTGTATAAAAGATCCAGCCGTTCACCCTTACCTCCATCTGCCAGATTTATCAAAGCCTTGGAAAAACTCTGCCAACTGGTGGACAAAGACAATATTTCATTAAATTGGAGCCCTGCAACCTTCTTAAAATATTTTAGTGACTGACCTGCTTATCGAGGGTGCAGTGGCCTCCTTCAACGCGCCTGCCTCGACGCAACATGGCGCAGGGCCACAGGGGCTGGCGCGTAGGAAAGGAGACCCCCAGCCAAAGAGGCTGGCCCTCTGATCGGTGGGCCCCGATCGCAGGCCAAGCCAAGCCACAACGGAGGCCCCCCCAGGGTAGGACCCCCACCCCCACAGGCCGCCCCCCCGACCCTACCATGCCGAGGTCCCGCTGGCTGAGAGCAGATGTGGATGCGATTTGGCGTTTTTACGACGACCATCCCGGGCCGAGAATCGGCAGGCCGGCCGCGTACAGCGGCCCCCGACTGCCGTCGTGCCAACCACGCCGGCGCCAATGGTGCCAATTCTCTGCTCTATGGAGAATCGCATGCCGGCGTCGGGGTGGCGTGGCGCAATTCGCACTGGTCGCGGGGATTCTCTGGCTCGGCCCCGGGCTGAGGGAATCCCGCCCCTGGTTTAACTTCTCTACTGAGAACAGTTACCACTTTGAAATCACCAAATGAACATTCTTTAGCTGGCAGAGATTCATACACATTTTGCGACTGCAGCTTCTCCAAATCTAAAACAAAACTAAACACACCCTGTAGCTGCGAGCCCAAAGTGAAAGTAAAATCAGACTGACAGCCCAGCTCTACCCACACTCTGACATCACTGCAGCTATCTAATAAACACCCATTTCTTAAAGGTACTCCCACTACAGCTATTCGATAAACACCCATTTCTTAAAGGTACTCTCACATGACAACATCAAGGAGCATTTGATCAGAGTATGGCATCAAGGAGCCCTAACTAAACTGGAGCCAATGGGAATCAGGGGAAAACACTCCACTGGTTGAAGTCTTACCGAGCACAAAGGAAGATGGCTGTGGTTGTTGGAGGTCAGTCATCTCATTCCCGGGACATCACTGAAGGTGCTCCTCAAGGTAGTGTCCTCGGCCTAACTATCTTCAGCTGCTTCACTAATGGCCTTCCTTCCAATATGCAGTCAGATGTGGGAATGTTCGCTGATGATTGCACAATGTTTAGCACCATTTGCAACTCCTCGGACACTGAAGCAGTCAACGTGCAAATGCTGCAAGACCTGGACAACATTCAGACTTGGGCTGACAAGTGGCAAGTAACATTGGCGCCACACAAGTGCCAGGCAATGACCATCTCCAATAAGAGAGAATCAAACCATCGGTCCTGGACAGTCACTGAATCCCCCACTATCAACTTCCTGGGGGTTAGCATTGACCATAAACTGAACTGGAATAGCCATATAAATACTGTGGTTACAAGAACAGGTCAGAGGCTCGGAATCCTGTGGCGAGTCACTCACCTCCTGACTCCCACAAAGCTTGTCCACCATCTACAAGGTACAAGTCAGGAGTGTAATGGAATACTCTCCACTTGCCTGGATGAGTGCAGCTCCAACAGCACTCAAGAAGCTCGACACCATCAGGACAAAGCAGCCCGCTTGATTGCTTCCCCTTCCACAAACATTCACTCCCTCCACCATCAATGCACAGCAGCAGCTGTGTGTACCATCTACAAGTTGCACTGCAAGAATGTACCAAGGCTCCTTAGGCAGCACCTTCCAAACCCACGACCGCTACCATCTAGAAGAACAAGGGCAACATATACATTGGAACACCATCACCTGGAGGTTACCCTCCACAAATCACTCACCATCCCGGCTTGGAAATATATTGTCGTTCTTTCACTGTTTCTGGGTCAAAATCCTGGAACTCCCCATCAGCACTGTGGGTGTACGTACACATAATGGACGGCAGCGGTTCAAGAAGGCAGCTAACCATCACCTTCTCAAGGGCAATTAAGGATTGGCAACAAATGCTGACCTAGCCAGCGAAGCCCACATCTCGAAAGAAAAAAGAAAAAAAACAACAAAATGCCAACCTTTTATTCCTTTGAAGTTCCAGTCACCCTGATGGGGTGAACTAAATGTCCAATAATTGTGTTTTATTTGAAAATAAGAACATAAGAACTAGGAGTAGGCAATTCAGCCCCTCCAGCCTGCTCCACCATTCAACACCATCATGGCTGATCTCCACTTTCCTGCCCGTTCTCCATAACTCTTCAACCAATTACTAATTCAAAATCTTTCTTAACCCCTTAAATTTAATCAATGTCCCGGCATCCACCACACTCTGGGGTCGTGAATTCCACAGATTCACGACCCTTTGAGAGAAGTAATTTCTCCTCATCTCTGATTAAATCTGCTACCCCTTATCTGAAAACTATGACCATTCGTTCGAGATTGCCCCACTAGAGGAAGCATCCATTCTACGTCTACTTTGTTAATACCTTTTATCATCTTGTATACCTCAATTAGATCTCCTCTCATTCTTCTAAACTCGAGAGAGTGTGGCCCTAAACTGCTCAATCTCTCTTTGCCACTGCTGCTGCCAGACCTGATGAATTTCCCAGCATTTCCTGTTCTTCCAGCATTCACAGGGTGCAGCATTTCTGAGAATAATTAGTCTTGCAGATAATTCAGTTCGGATCTGCTGCAATGATGCTCTCATTACTTATCTGTCAAATAAGTTGGATTTTTCTGCCCTGTGTAGCCACCTCAGTTTGGCCACTTCCCGACTTAAAATGGAGAACCGCAAAGGCTGAAGGGAAATTCAGCCAACACAGGCAAAGACTAGCAAATACAGAAATCATGTATATTGAAACCTGCAAAACAACCAGACAGCACCGAAACCAGCAGCCATCTGCATAGTAATGAGCGATTCCAAGGCACAATGGCAACAGTTAAGGTGAATAAAGCCAAGCCAGACTCCTCGGCGCCAGCAGGAGCCAAGATAAAGGAAGGCCAACGGACATTTAGGGACTGCCCAACGATCAGGGAACAACTCCAGTATTGGAGAAATCGATCCAAATGATCGGAACGCAGTCCAATCACTTGGAACCAGGTACGGGGTCCGCCCCGAAGGGCGGGACGCGCCTGGGGACTATAAAGTAAAGCCCCCAAGTTCAAATTGTTCTTTTTTGGCAGGGTCACTTAGCAACTTGAATCAACCCGTGAGAGTGCCCTGTCTCAGCTGACGCCAACCAAGTAAGTCTCAAGTCAACGCTCGCTACGAGATAGGCGCTCCTAGCTACCAGTCCATGCCAGTTTTTGAACTCTGCAGACTCAGGACCTGAACGAAAGGCCATTTGTTCCACTGACCTGGTGGGCCAGTCCGAAGCAAAGTATAGGCCTTTTGGTGATAGGGGTAGCCTAGAAAGTAGAGTTTATGCATGAGTAGTGATTTACTGTGTAGAATAAATGTGCTTTGATTTGAATCTTACTAACAGGTGTGTTGAGTTATTGATCATTACTTGAACTTGAACCTCGTGGCGGTATCATAAAGATACCTGGTGACTCTAGAGCAAAGGTTAAACAAACAGAGCAAATTACGATTTAAGAGCCAACCGAATGTTAGCAACACCTGTGGCAGAATTTTTTTATTTTTATAAATCAAATCTTCAAATGTTCAAAACTTGTGGTTCAATGTGAAATCTGACTGAGAAACTGTGGGCGGGATTCTACCAGCACCGACGGGGAAATTGCGTTTGGCGATGGGCTGGAGAATCCATGTTTGCGCTGGAATTGGGGGCGGCGATATTTTTGCAATGCTCCGTCCCCTCAAAAACGGCATACTCCCTGGACAAAACCTGAGGCCCTCCTTTGATGCTCCGCCCCCGATGGGCTGAGTCCCCAGCGGCGTGGGACACGTGTCCTCACAATGCTCGGGGACCTCGCGTGGCGGCTCGGGGGGTCCGTTCCGCTGGCAGGGAGGGGGGTTTTGGCGAGGGCTGGGGGTATTGCTGAGGATTGGTGAGTGGGGTTACAGGGGGCACATGCGCAGCCACGGACCCGGCCATTCTGCGGCTGTATCTGTAGGTGCTTTATGCTGCGTGGCTTCTCGCCCCCCCCCCCCCCCCCCCACCCACCGGGCGAAGGATCAGTGCGGGGGCGCCGCCGACTTTCTGGTTGTGAGACCAGACGGATCCTGCGGACATAGCCGCAGAATCGGAGAATCCAACCCAGTATGTTATGAAGTGGAGTGTGCTCAGTCATTGTAGGTTAGAGGCGACTTGGCAATATTGTGGTGAATCTTTAAAGACAGTTATTGACTTGCCTGAAAAAGTACAGTTTCTACCGAATACCATCGATTTTTACACATTTCTAACCTCTGTGCTTAAAGAACAGACAACTTGCCGACAGTTCCATTCACCCATGACTGAGGTTGAATCCCCAGGAAGCAGAGACTGAATTGTAGTTCCTACATTTACAATCCTTCACTTCAAAATACTTGTTTGCTGAAAGCACATTGAGATACCTTAAGGCCATGAAAGATGCGAGATCTGGGCAAATCTGTCTTTCTTTCCAAGTTGCTTTCTTTCTATAGTTCTCTTTCTTTCTCATACATTTTGGACGGGATTCTCCGTTCCCCGACGCCGAACTCATGCTCGGCGATCGGGCGGAGAATCGATTCCAACGTCGGAATTTGATGCTGGTTTGCGATTCTCCGCCTCCTCCAAACCGGCGTCATCGTGATTCGCACCGCGCACAGTTGCATTGCCATTGGTGTCTCATCGGCCGGCCCATCCGCGAGGCTGCACGCCCGATGGGCCGAGTTCCTGACATGGTACATGTGGTCTGAGCCAGAGTGCTGGCGGCCGACTGTGTCCAGCGCTGCCCCACTCAGCTGGGATCCGTGCTGCTGGCCTGGCGGGGCATCTGCCAGGGCTGGGGGGACTGGTGGGGGTGGCCAGGGGGTAGGCTGTGGGGTCTCGGTTGGCGGGTTAGGTTACGCTCAAGGCCGACACCATGTGGTATGGCGCAACCCGTGCTGGTCGTCAGCCGTGCGCATGCACGGCCCGGGACCCGGCCATTCTCCGGCCGTTCTCGACGCAGTCCACGGGCATTTCACGCGGCGCCGGTGCTCGCCCCTCACTGGTACCGGAATCGGAGGGGGTTTCGCATCAATTTTTTTGAAATGAACCTCCCGCGGATTATCCGTCGAGCCGGCACTTAGGCAGAGGTATGGAGAATCCCAACCCATACCTATCAATCTGATCCACAAGAGATTCCTTACGGTCTATTCAGATTGGCTTTCTAGTGCAGGTCTGAGGGAGTGATAGTGCTACACTGTCAGAGGACTATCCTACTGATGAGGTATTAAACCGAGCATTTGTCTGCCCTGTGGATGCAAAAGATTCCACACACTGTCGTGTTGGGTGCTCTGCTACACAGACGAACCAACACGGTTGCGGATGGTACAACTCAGTTTATTTACTAACAATATTTTCAATGGTAAACTGGCTACTCTGGTTCGTTCATTACCCTTGAATCTGTGGACCTATCCCTAACATTATCTTGGAGTGGCACTCAGCACATGGTGGATGTCTGAGTGGCTTGCTGTGAGCTCTGTGCCCTGAGCTGTCTCCTGCTGGAATGCACGGGAAGTGTCGTGTTCCCCGTTTTATAGTGTGTATGCTCTTGCCTGTGATTGGCTGTGGTGTTGTGTGTGTATTGATTGGTCCGTTGATCTGTCCATCAGTATGTACGTGTGTTTGCACCATGATGTTTACCTGAATATCATGACATCCCCCTTTTTTACAAGAACATATGCCTATGTGGTTATAAATAGATATGTGTACTGAGTGCAGCTGAATGTGTGTGTGTGCAATATCTACAGCATGTACATGAGGCTGAACTATCTACATGGGGCGATGTCAGGTGCGACAGAGCAACGAGGTTGTACCATAAACGAAACACGTGGAAATGTTAAACGTCAAAACGAACTCCTGTAACGACAAGGAAAAAGAGAAACATATTAACACAGTGGTATGATACATCAGTGAGTTCAATGTTCAAACAGGTTCATAAGTCCAGCCTAGTAGGTGGGCGACGAATTCGGGTTGACCGCCTCAAGGGTGGATCAGGATTCACCGGCTGAGGAGTGGGGCTGGCCACGGGCGACGACGGAATGGGCATGGTGGCAGGCAGCTCCACGAAGTCGACATCAGGAACAACAGGAGGTCGTGGCACCGGTGTAAGTTCCCGTAGCGAGCGTGGAAGCAGGCGAAGAGCCCGGCGATTGCGCCTGCGAATGGAGCCATCAGACATGCGAACCAGGAACGAGCAGGGTGCCACGGAGCAGGGAGGACTTCGGCAGGTGCTGACCAGCCACCTTCTGGTAGGTGGATGCGGACGTCGTCCCCAGGCGCCAGGGCGGGAAGATCAGTTGCCCGTGTGTCATGTGCCACCTTCTGACAAACACGCTGCTGTCGCATCCTGTGCAGTACTGGAGCATGGTTGGTTGTGGGGACCAGAATAGACGCCACAGTGGTCCTGAGGGCGCGACCCATCAACAGCTGGGCTGGTGAGAGGCCAGTGGCTAGTGGGGCCGAGCGATAGGCTAGCAGGGCTAAGCAGAAATCCGATCCGACAGCAGCAGCCTTGCAGAGGAGCCACTTGACAATGTGAACGCCCTTCTCCCCCTTTCCATTGGACTGGGGATGCAGAGGGCTGGACATCACCTGTGTGAAGCCATACGAAGCAGCAAAGGAAGATCATTCCTGGCTGGCAAAACAGGGCCCATTGTCCGACATGACAGTAATCGGAATCTCGTGGCGTGCGAAGGTGTCTTTGCAGGCCCTTATGACAGCGGACGATGTCAAATCGTGCAGGCGTATGACCTCTGGATAGTTTGAAAAGTAATCTATGATGATTACATAGTCCCTGCCGAGTGCGTGACAAAGGTCCATACCCACCTTCGCCCAGGGGGACGTCACCAGCTCATGGGGCTGAAGCGTCTCAGGAGGTTGCGCCCGCTGAAACCTTTGGCAGGTGGGGCAGTTGAGCACCATATTGGCAATGTCATCACTGATGCCCGGCCAGCATACCGCCACTCGGGCCCTCCGTCTGCACTTCCCGACCCCCAGATGGCCTTCATGTAGTTGGTCGAGGACCAGCTTGTGCATGCTGTGTGGAATCACAATCCGGTCCAGCTTTCGGAGGACACCATCAATGATGGCCAAGTCATCCCGGACATTGTAGAACTGCGGGCACTGTCCTTTGAGCCACCCTCCCGTCATGTGGCGCATCACACGTTGTAGAAGGGGGTCAGCCGCAGTCTCCCGGCGAATACGGGCCGGACTGGAGTCATCGGCTGGCAGATTTGCCGATGTGAAGGCCACCTGCGCTTCGACCTGACAGACGAACCCCTCCGAGTCGGGCAGTGTGCTCACTGCTCTAGATAGGACATCCATAATGATAAGGTCCTTTCCCGGGGTGTAGACTAGTTGGAAGTCGTACCTCCTGAGTTTGAATAGGATGCACTGGAGGCGAGGGGTCATCTCGTTCAGGTCCTTATGTATGATGCTGACCAGGGGGCGATGGTCAGTCTCAACGGTAAACTGGGGGAGACCATACACGTAGTCATGGAACTTGTCTATTCCAGTTAGCAAACCCAGGCACTCCTTTTCGATCTGCGCGTAGCGCTGTTCTGTGGGGGTCATGGCCTGCGAGGCATAGGCGACCGGGGCCCATGACGCAGTGTCATCCCTCTGTCGGAGTACCGCCCCAATGCCGGACTGGCTGGCAACAGTCTAAATTTTAGTGTCACGAGATGTGTCGAAAAACGCCAATACCGGGGCTGTGGTGAGCTTAATTGTGAGCTCCTCCCATTCCTTCTGGTGTGCGGGCAGCCACTGGAACTCCGTGGACTTCTTGACTAGGTGGCAAAGAGTCGTCGTGTGGGAGGCAAGGTTGGGAATGAACTTCCCCAGGAAGTTGACCATGCCTAGGAAGCATAGCACTGCTTTCTGGTCTGCCGGCTGCGGCATGGCTGTAATGGCGCTCACCTTGTCTGCATCCGGACGGACCCCTGACCGGGATATGTGGTCCCCCAGAAACTTCAGCTCGGTTTGGCCGAAAGAACACTTGGCTCGGTTGAGGCGCAGGCCGTTTTCCCGTATCCGAGCAAAGACACGCTGGAGACGATTGATGTGCTCCTGTGGTGTGGTGGACCAGGTGATGACGTCGTCAACGTAGACGCGCACCCCTTCGATGCCCTCCATCATCTGTTCCATGACCCTGTGAAAGACCTCGGATGCCGAGATGATGCCAAACGGCATACTGTTATAGCATAACCTGCCGAAAGGAGTGTTGAAGGTGCACAGCTTCCTGCTGGACTGGTCCAGTTGGATCTGCCAAAAACCCTTCGAGGCATCAAGCTTTGTGAAAATTTTAGCCCGGGCCATTTCGCTCGTGATCGCTTCCCGTTTGGGTATGGGGTAGTGTTCCCTCATTATGTTGTTGTTCAGGTCTTTCGGGTCAATGCAGATCCGGAGTTCGCCAGAGGGCTTCTTAACACACACCATGGAGCTGACCCATGGCGTGGGCTCCGTGACCCGGGATAGCACCCCTTGATCCTGGAGATCCTGCAGCTGCTGCTTGAGGCGGTCTTTGAGTGGTGCTGGGACCCTGCGAGGTGCGTGAATGACCAGGGTGGCGTCCGGTTTGAGTCGTATTCTGTAGGTATAGGGCAATGTGCCCATGCCCTCGAATGCCTCCTGGTTGTGGGCAAAGAGTGATTGAAGCTGTGCCCTGAATTCTGCATCCGGGAAGTCTGATGTGCCTTCTGGAGACAGAGCGTGGACCCGCTGCACGAGGTGGAGAACCTTGCATGCCTGTGCGCCTAGCAGGGAGTCCTTTGATGATCCGACTATTTCGAAGGACAGTGTGGCCGTGTATGTGTTGTGTGTCACCTGGAGCTGGCAGGATCCCATGGCCGGGATAACGTTTCCGTTGTAGTCGACCATCTTGCAACGGGATGGCCGAATTGGTGGTCTGACCTTCAAGGCGTAGAAGGCTGACCATGCTATTAGGATGGCGGAGGCACCAGTGTCCAGACGTAATGTTATCGGTGATTGGTTGACCGTTAGGGTGGCACACCATTCATCACCCGGATTGATGCTGTTCACTGGCATCGGCTGGTGGGTCCTGCCTGGAGACATCTGGTTCCTATCAATGACCGCAACACGGAAGGCGTCCCGGTCGTCTGTGTCACTGGTTTGGATATCGTCTGGGCACGACTCGTAGTATGGAGGCTGAATGGTCCGCACGTCCCTGCGAGGTTGTCGGAATTGGGGAGCATTGGCAGGTTGAGTTGCTCGACAGCTGGCCGATCGTGCCACAGCGGAGGCATTGTCGGTTTTTTCTTGGACATTGCCGCTTTAAATGTGCGGCTCCGCAGTTGCCGCATGTCGTGATGTCATGGCATTCGTTGCGCCACCGCGCATGCGTAGTTCGGTCTTGCATCGAGCCCGCCTGCGCATCACGTCCCTCTGCGTCGACGCCTTTTTGGTGCGCACAAACGCGGGAGGCCGCGGAAAGCACGCGAAATGGCCGCCCTCGTCCGGGCCGCGGGCCGGGAGGAACTCGATCGCCTGGAGCTGTTCGGCCTCGTAGGACTCCTGCCGCGCTGATTCGGGCGTGTAGGACCCCTGCCGCGCTGATCCGGCCGCGTAGGACCCCTGCCGCGCTGATTCGGGCGCTTGAAATTGGGAGTAGCGGCTGGTCGCGTTTTCATGCAGGACACAGGCTTCGATTGCGGAGGCTAAGGTGAGGCCTTTAATTTTGAGGAGCTGCTGGCGTAGGGTGCCCGAGGTGACCCCAAAAACAATCTGGTCCCGAATCCTTGAATCGGAGGTGGTGTCGTAACCGCAGGACTGCGCGAGGATACGTAGGTGCGTAAGGAAAGATTGAAAGGGCTCATCCTTACCCAGCAGGCGCTGCTGGAGGAGGTACCTCTCGAAACTCTCATTAACCTCGACGCTGAAGTGTTGCTCGAGTTTGAGAAGGACTGTCTTGTACTTGGTCTTGTCCTCACCTGCCGCGAACACCAGGGAGTTGTAGACATGGATGGCGGGTTGCCCTGCCGTGGAGAGGAGGAGGGCGATTTTTCTGGTGTCCGAAGTACTCTCCCTTTCGGTGGCTTCCAGGAAGAACTGGAAGTGCTGTTTGAACAGCTTCCAATTGACGCCGAGGTTACCAGCGATTTCTAACGGCTGCGGCGTGCTGACGGTGTCCATGGCGCAGGATGGTGGATTCCTGAGGATTCGTAGGTAGATCTCACAGTTAGCGGGTTCCAATCCTGGTACTATGTCGTGTTGGGTGCTCTGCTACACAGACGAACCAACACGGTTGCGGATGGTACAACTCAGTTTATTTACTAACAATATTTACAATGGTAAACTGGTTACTGTGGTTCGTTCATTACCCTTGAATCTGCGGACCTATCCCTAACATTACCTTGGAGTGGAACTCAGCACATGGTGGATGTCTGAGTGGCTTGCTGTGAGCTCTGTGCCCTGAGCTGTCTCCTGCTGGAATGCACGGGAAGTGTCGTGTTCCCCGTTTTATAGTGTGTATGCTCTTGCCTGTGGTGTTGTGTGTGTATTGATTGGTCCGTTGATCTGTCCATCAGTATGTATGTATGTTTGCACCATGATGTTTACCTGAATATCATGACACACACTCTTTCAAAGAAGAACTGGGGTCTTCTCCCCAGCGTCGTGGCCAATATTTATCTTACAACTAACACCTAGAGCAGGTTATCTAATCATGATCATATCGATGTTTGTGAAATCTTGCTGTGCACGAATTGGCTGCTGCATTTTCTGTATTCCAAAAGTGACTATATTTTAAAAAGTACTTCAGCGGCTCTGAAGCTTTACGTGGCATATGCTGCAATGAACCAGATGATTCACCCTATCTAGAGTAGGCCGGTGTACGTACTGCACAAAGGCTTCCTCCCTCTCTCATACATACAAAACAGGAGGAGTAGGCCAATGATGGAAAACCTGTGGGGGCCACATGCAGCTCATCAAGGTTCTGAGCGTGGCCCAGGAGGCATTTTGTTGACCGTTACTCATGTGCAGGATTGCTCGATTTCACTGGTTTCCGTCTGTCTTTTCCTACCAGAATGACTAAAGTGATATGCACGTAAAGCAAGGGTACATAAAGTGAGGTGTATGCTGATTACTCACAACATTGACTGTGAAAGCGATTCTGCGCCCAATCAAAATGTAAATATTTATTTTGTTTTTACCATTTGAAATTGGTGGTTAAATTAATATATACATTGTTAAGCATTTTCTAGAACGCGTTATGAAATATTTGGCGCATATTAAATGTATTCAATCTTATTCAAGGGTCATGGTTAGTGAACATGCTGGATTGCAATCTTCCTCAATCAGCCCACTCACGAGCCTAGGTTGCCTATCACTGGAGTAGGTCATGTGCTCCTCGAGCCTGCTCTGCCATTTGATCCAGCAACCCTCCCACATCCCAACCCCTGCTCCCCCCTTCGAACTTCAAATAAACAACCCAACCACTTCCAAAAAGCACTCTTGCCCCCCTCCCCCATCCCAAACAAAAAAAACCCTAACCAACCTCAGCTTGTTACCTTAACTCACAAACTAAACAATACCCCCCTGCACCCCCCCTCCCCCCCAAGACAACCAGCCTCAGCCCTCTCCCCCACTCCGCCCCCTGCTAGCAGGGTGACCCCCCACTTGGGAAACTAGGAAAAATACAAACACCCTCCTTTCCCAATCCCACTTTTAATGTTGTACATTCTGGGGAGAAAGAACCCACACCTTTCTTTGTAAAAACAAGAAACCCCATATTACCATGTAAAAAACAAAACAATAAACAGAAAAGCAGAAACATAGTAAAAGGCAAGGGGCTGAATCCTCCGTTTCGGCGACTATGTGTTGATGCCAACTGAGCATGTCTGGACTTTTACAACCAGAAATTCTGTGTGGAACCGTCACCGATTCCGGGACCGGTGAGGGGTTAACAGTGACCCCTGGTGAATCTCCCGGCTCCTGTGCTGAAAACGGGCGGATAATGGCCGGGTCCCTCGCCGCGCATTCACAAGGCTGACGACCTGCAGCGGTCGTGCCGTACAACATGGCACCGGCCGTGAATGGAACCAACCCACCATCCGCGACCCCACAGCCCACCCAATGGCCACCCCCCACCAGTCCCCCCAGCCCTCGCAGAGGCCAGCGGCACGGATCCCAGCCGACTGTGGCGGCGCTGGAACTGATGATCACCATCCCCTCTCCATGGGATGAGTCCGTGTTGGCGCTCAGTGCCCCCTCCTCCTGGTTGGAGCCCATAGGGCCCTGGGGTTCACCAATGAATGGAGGGGCTGGTTCAAGCCCCGGCTGCCCCTACATCATCTGGTTCCGCCAGACTTGGCAGTTCCCCATGATGTGCACCATCCTGTCGACGTAGCGACTGGTGGGCCTAGTCCACCTCGGGAGGGCTCGCAAAGATCCCCCACCCCATCAACCCCCCGAACATCTTTGCCACATAGTCTGTGACATTCGTATCTTCAATGCCCTTCTGTAGCTTAACAATCCTCAGGTTCTGGCACCTGGCCCGGTTCTCCTGGTCATCCACCTTGGCTTTCAATACCTTTTGGGCGTCCGGCAATAACACCACCTCTGCTTCCAAAGAGGCAATCCGGTCACTGTTGTCTGGACTCTTCCAGCTCCCGAATCGTCGACCCCTGCGTTTCCAACAGCTGTTCCTTGTTATCTAGAATCACTCGAACGGGTGCCACTGCTACCTCAAATCGCTATGGACAGGTCCTTCAACATAGTCAGTGTTTGTTTCTTGAATTCCCCGGTGAGGAATTCCAATAACTTCTCCGTTGTCCATTAGGAAGGCAATGACTACACGGTGGTTTCTGCCATTTTCTCCCCTACTGCGTCATGCGGTCCTTCATAGTCTGATGAGGGTCCTTTATTCGACTTCAGTCTCGTGTTGTATCCTCCAGACATCCCTCACCGGAGGAGGAACCAATGAACTTCAATTATCCCACTTTTCTTCCCAAAATCAACCTTGTTAACCAGGCAAAAAAGGCCAAACACGAAGGCAACATGGTGGCACAAGTGGTTAGCACGGTTGCCTCACGGCGCTGCGGTCCCAGGTTCGATCCTGGCTCTGGGTCACTGTTCGTGAGGAGTTTGCACATTCTCCCTGTGTTGCGTGGGTTTCACCCCCACAATGCAAAGGATGTGCAGGGTAGGTGGATTGGCCACGCTAAATTGCCCCTTAATTGGATAAAATGAATTGGATACTCTAAAGTTATTTTTAATGAAGGGCCAAAAACAAGTCCCCAAGCGGGAGCCACCTTGCGTGTGACCAGTCACCTCATAACTGCCGCTGGAAGGCTCAAAAAACATTTTCAACCAACTCTCTGTCTCCTAGCACTTAATCAATTCCGTATCCATGTTGTTACTATCCCTTTTATTCCATGAGCTCTAACTTTGTTCATAAGTCTGTTGTGCAGCACTTTATTAATTGTCTTTTGGAGTGCGTGTACCCTTTATGATGGTAGCCTTTTGTGTCACAATACATTGGTGTGTGCTGTACTGGTTGACTCTGTGTTAAGTATTGCCTGACGTGGCTCAGGAACCCCAGTCTGGAATGTCAGTCTCTGCTGTTTTGTTGTAGAGGAAGACAGGGAGCTGAGAAGGGGCACAATTCGCCGGTCTCTGTTTTCCCTGAGCCCTCTTCTCAGCCAGCTGAACATTTTGTTTCTGTGCCCTTCTTCCAAACAGCCACCAGAAGTCACAGTCATTAGTGATTGCCTCTCATTTGTCACTGTCAATGTCCACCATCTTCATATCTCTGCCCTCTAAACTACTACTATCCCAGTCTATATTTGGTCTCCCATTACACTATTCTATCATTCTTACAGTTCTGTAATTTCCTTGCAAATTTGTTCCTCTGTATCTTTCCCACCAGCTGCTGGTCTGTAGCCTACATTGAGCAATGTAATTACACCTTCTTTGTGTCTTAGCTCGAGCTAAATAAACTTTGTCCTTGACCCCTCTGGGACATCCTCAAGCACTGCAATATTCTCCTTATCAATATTGCCACCCTTTCCTATCTTTCCAGAAGATCTTGTATTCAGGAATATTTTCAGTCCTGTCTTACTTAGAGGCTGGTCTCTGTTATCACTACAACATCATATTCCCACGTGGTTCTCTCTACCTGCAACTCACCAATCATACTTCACACATACCGTACATTCACACATACACAGTAACCCTAATTTAGACTTTATTACTTTATCTTTTGCACTACACACCTAATAACCTACTATTTGATATTACAGTGCTATCTGTCTCTTTCAGTATTCTGTGCACCTTGGTGTATTTCTCTAGTATTACCTCCTGCTTCCCAAACCCCTCCAGACTTATATATTGGATCAAGAAGGAGTCTTGTACATAATTTGGGGGATATTTTGGTGAAAGGGTGGAACAAGATGCTGAGTGGGCGCTGTGCTAATAGGACTGGCCTGTTTAAAGGTTTGGATGTATCCTACAATTTTGGAGCTAATTGACGATTACCACAATTTGACAAGGATGTGTTAAAACAGAGACCCACAGGTTTACCAGGAATCGAGGGGAACATGAAGGTCCTGGTGGAGGGGGTACAGAATAAGTTGGGAATGCTGGCCGGGAGGAGGCTACAGTGGCAAGGAATGCAGCAAATGTGTGATCACTGAGGAGTACACAACCCCAGGACATGGCTTCAGTGTTGCGAAAAAAGTACACGAGTGGTCAAGGTAAGATACCATCTCACAAACAGGCGTTCTCGATAAAAGTATTTGTATATAATAATAAAAGCAAATTAATGTGGATGCTGGAAATCTGAAATAAAAACAGGTAATGCTGAATAAACCCAACAGGTCTGGCAGCATCTTTGGAGAGAGAAACAAAGTTAGAGTTTTGAGTCCATATGACCCTTCCTCAGAACTGAAGAGGGATAGAAATGTAATGAATTGTATACTTGGAGAGGGAGGTGGGGAAGAATGAAAGGTCAGGGATAGGTCAGAGTTAAGGAGTGTAAGGTTTTCGGGCAATTCGGCCCTTTTGGAACTGCCCAAGCATAAAAACTCAGAGACTGTAAACTGACTTTTCAGCCAAGAGAACAGAACCAGTTTTCCCAGCAGGCTTGGTCCGCTGAGCTGAGTAGGGACATAAGTACATAAATATTTACAAACCCCCCCCCCTAGGAGCTACAAGGAAGAAGGAGCCAGACAACGAGATAACATCAAAACACAGACAAAGGGGCACGGGAATACACAGGAGGCTTGCATGCAAGCAGGACAATGGGATGGTCATAACCCCATGCAAATGTAAATGACCTGGCCTCCACCAGAGCAGAATCCAATTAACACCCCATCAACATAGCGAGGTGAGAATAGCAGCCATCTCCGGAGCAGCTGGAAGACACTGAAATTCTTCACAAGAGAGCTTAACCTCGTTATCCTAGGAAACAGACTGTCTGGGTTCAGCATATTGCGCTGGAAAAGCCCCTGTAAGATCAGCGGTAGAGAAAAACCAAGTTGGAGGCGGACCTGGGGGAGGTACTCCAATCTTGACAGAAGCTACCGGCAGAAACTCACTGGGAGGAGGGGGGCGGAGCCAGCGCCAAATTCAAATCGTGGAGCGGTAGAAAAAAACAAGTTGGAGGCGGACCTGGGGGAGGTACTCCAATCTTGACAGAAGCTACCGGCAGAAACTCACTGGAAGGAGGGGGCGGAGCCAGCGCCAAATTCAAATCGCGCAGGTCTGCCTAGCTGGAAGGGGCGGACCTGCGAGGAATACCCGGAAACATACAGCTCTGACCGGCTCAAAGGGGGCGGGACCAGCGGGAACTTTAAATCTTACCTTTTTCAATGCAAAAGGGGCTGGCCGATCACAGAACAAAGCCAGGTAAAACAATATAAAAGGGGCTGTGTTTTCGATTGGGGGTCTCTTCGTTCTTGGCTCGACCTCTGCACCCCTGACTTGACCTCTGCAGCCTGTGACCGTAAGTACCCTGCAGCAGCTTGCGAAACTCCCTTGACTTTAATAGTGGTTGAGGCTTTGGGGAAGGGAACTTGTTTTGTGCCTTGTGCTATTGCTAAAAACTGTGTAATCATAAGAATTTTCGTTGTGTCCGTTTTAGTACTTTTGAATAGACTTAGTTTGTATTAGAGCATAAGATTTTATTGTATTTCTTCTGTTGATGATTTTGACCTGGGTTTTGCAATAAACCTTGATTTGATGATAATTGGAGTCGTTTAAATTCTTCAATCTTTCACCAGCGATCTCTGACCAAGTCATTGTTAAAATACTCCTCACCTTAATTCCGGGTTCAAGAATCGAGGGTCATCTTGAGCGATTCACTCAGGACAGACTGCTGGTTAGGAAATAAACAGCACTGTCCTATTCTCTCTCTTGGGAAAGCTACTCTAGCGAAGTAGGAACCGGGTGGGTGTTGCACCACCGGCAAGAGAGAGAATCACCTGGGTATTGGTAGGGGTCTGGAGATCTGTGTGATATAAGCCTCAGGCTGCCGGTTAGGAATAAACGGCAGGCTTGAATCAGTGCTCTCTTCAGTGGAAGTGTCCCAGTACGACATCCCCTGGCCTCTGAAGTTTCAGTGCCAGCTGGAGAGAGACACACACAGATACCCAAACCCCAGATATCGGCCCAGAAGTGGAGTAGCGGAGATGGCACCCTCTACAATGGCGACCGCGGCAGGACCCCGGTGGTTTGGAGTATGTGACTTGGCAGAGGGGGTGAGGGAACGAAGCAAAATGGAGGAGAGAATATCCTCGTATTTGTGGCAAAAGGTCAACCTCACCAAACCTTGGGTTTCAGAATTAATCAATGCGGAGCAACCGGTAATGGCAGCGGCTGCATGGACAGAAAGCAAGGCGCACAAAAGGCACTTGGAGAAGGCAGTTTGGCTGGTTTGCCTGTCCGAGCAGGTAGTCAAGACAGAGGATAGGGTCGAAGAGTTAGAGCAGGAGTTGAGAGAAGTGAGGGCCAGCGCAGGGGACAGCGCTAGTGTAGCGGAACGACTGCGGGAAGAAATGGCAGAAATGAAACAGGAAAGCGAGTCTAACCGGTGTGAGAAGGACTATCTCCACTGCCAGATAGTGGAGGGTAAAGAAAAGGAACGGAGGCTCCAGGAACTCTATGCTCGGAGTACAGAGCAGTGTAGGAAGCTGGAGGGGAAGTTCCGGGACATCCAGGCAGCGTACCGAGTGGCTCGCGAGGAAGTAGGGGACTGTGCCCATGGGCCGTGCCAGGCACGAATAACGGAGTTGGAGGAGGCCTTGTCCAAGGTCAGGGGACAGATACACCTGGTAGGTCCAGGGGGGTCCCCAAGGGGCAAGGTGCTCCTCGCAGCGGATGATTCCCCACAGGCCAAGGGGAATAGACCGCCTCCTGAGGCACCGGGATCGTGCCCGGGTCGGCAGGCGGGGAACGGACTGCACGTTCAAGGGCAAGTCCAAGGGGGGTCGGCAGGGTACCCCCAGCTGGAGGCGTGTCCGCCTGGTTTCGTATGTGGATCCCCATGGGATGGGGACAGGCCACTGCCTGGGATGCCGGTGACGGGGCCGGGTCAGCAGGTAGGGTTTGGACCGCCCGGTCAGGGGCAGGTCCAAGGGGGGCCAGTGGTGTATCCCCAGATAGCGGCGTCTCCTATATGGGTAGTTAGCCCGGGGACAGGGGGGCTACCCAACGAGGCAGGAGAGCTGGACAGTGGGGAGGAGGAGCAGGAACCCCAGGTAGGGCAGATGTGCCCTGTCAGGCAAAGAAGGTATGGTCCCCCGGCGGGGATGGCAAACAGGGGACCGGTTGAGGGCGACATTATCGTTCCTCATGGGGCATCCGCGCTCAGGGGGATGGTGGCCCACGTTCCCAGACTAACTCCAAAGGGGGATCCGTCGCTGCATTTTATGGAGGTGGAACAGGCTGCCAACATCAATGACTGAGACGAAGGGGAGTAAATAAAGATGCTCCTGATAACCCTAGATGCCCAGCTATGCAGGACAGTGACCTCTGGGAATGGGGGAAGACCTGACACCTGGGCGGCAGCACAGACTGCTGTTCTGGAGGCAATGGGCTTGAATCTGGGGAGCCCTTTCATGAGGGTGGGGGAAACCAAGCAGCAACCAGGGGAATCTCCCACCATGTTCGCAGACAGACTGTGGACTGTCTATATGGAGGCATGCGGGATTCAAGCGGATAGACGGAATTTAGGGGAAAGAACCGCCCACTGGCTGAAGACCCTAGTTGCCAATTGTCTCCCTAACGTTAGGGCAAAAGCCGAACACTGGTTCGACCCGCAGACCCCGGCCCTTAACGAGGAAGAGGTCCTCAGGAAACTTACCCTCGCATATCGTAATGGGGAGAGGGGTGAGGACAAGCCCCTTAAGGGTAAAGTGCACGAAATCGTGCCAGCAGCCCCTAAGAGAGAGTGGAAGCATGAGGGCACCCGGACCTCGGACAAGAAACCGGTATGCTACGGGTGTGGGAAAGCCGGGCATTTCAAGAGGGAATGTAAAAACCCCAGCAAACAGGAGAGGGCTCCCGCAGTAGAGAGTCAGACCCCGGTGGCAGGAGCAGCTGCTCCGGAAACCTTCGAGGTAAAGAAACTTTTAGCCTTTTTGCAAGGCTCAGGACAGGTGGCCATGGCAACGGGCCAGGGTCAGCCCGCCCCCGCACCCAGGGAAGCCTCCGAATGACTAGCCCCTCAGCAGCCCACCTTTCTATGCCCACTGGAGTATGGCCCGTGCGGGAGACCCTGGGTCAAAATGGAGGTCCAGGATACGGTCGGGAGTTACCTACTGGACACAGGTGCTTCCAGTACTATAGTCCACACGGACAATCCCCGAGCATCCCCTCTGTCTAGCGGGGTACCCTATAGTCTCATTGGCTTTACCGGGAACGAAAAAATGGTTTTTTTCTCTGTTCCCCTGTCTATCAGGTTAGGGGCACTCCAGGCGCACTGGAAATGCGTCCTGATGAGATGGGAACAGGAGGGGAAAGGGATCCTAGGAGCTGATTTCATAGTGGCTCATCAGATCCTGGTGGACCTAAGAAATCACTGCCTGTGGGGTGCAGCAACGGAAGGGACTGAAAGGGAGTTGAGGGTAATAGACAGAGCCCAGGAGAAGGGAGCTTTGTGCGTGGTACAGCCAAAGGAAGGGTACGATCTAGAAGCCCTGGAGAGGAATACCCCGGAAGAGTTCAGGGAGTATGTCCGCAAGAATCTGGCTGCTTTTGCCACCCACAAGCATGATTGTGGGAGAGTTACTGGGACAGAGGTCAGGGTAGATGGGGACCCCATGTCCCAGCCCCAGAAACAGTACCGCTTCCCCCGGGAAGCAGAGGCAGACTTGGAGGTGGCCCTAAACTCACTGGTGCGGCAAGGGGTGTTGAGGACAATTGCCACCCATGTAAACTCCCCGCTCTGGCCGGTGAGGAAGCCGGACAACTCCTGGAGGGCCACCGTGGACTACAGAGTCCTGAATAAACACATTCCGGCCTGCGCCCCAACGGTGGCGGCCGTGGCAGACTTGTTAGGAGAAATTCCAGCATCCGCCTCAATTTTTACGGTGCTGGATATTTCGAATGGATTTTGGTCCGTCCCGGTCAGAAGGGAAGACCAATACAAGTTTGCCTTTATCTTTAAGGGGCAACAGTACACCTGGACCTGTCTCCCGCAGGGATTCCACAACAGCCCGAGCATTTTCCATCAATGCATGGCCGAATGCTTAAAGGGTTTCAGTGAGCCACACAAGCTGGTGCAGTATGTGGACGACATCCTGTTGTTCACCAGTAATAGTGAGGAGCATGGGCCCCTAGTGGACGAGCTGTTGGGGATGTTACACAAAGGAGGGCTGAAAGTTAACCCTAAAAAGGCACAGATCAGGCTAGGAGAGGTGAAGTTCCTGGGGTTAACCCTGAGAGCTGGGGAGAGAGGGATTGACACCGCCAGGAGACAAACAGTGCAGGAACTCCCAGTCCCCGTAGATGTAAAGGGGATACGGTCCTTTTTAGGAATCACCGGCTACTGCAGGGATTTCATTGAGGACTATGCCACCACAGCAGCGCCTCTGCTTAGGCTGCTGCACAAGGGGGTGGAGTGGGACTGGGACAGTAAATGTGAGACGGCGTTCGTCCAACTCAAGCAGGACTTGCAGAAAGCCCCAGCCCTGGGAGCCATTAACCCCCGGGAGGAGTTTTTCCTGGAGGTGGCCGCAGGCAGCGATGGCCTGAGTGCTGTGCTCCTCCAGACCCGACATGGCAAATTGAGGCCGGTGGTGTACTCCTCTCGGGTCCTCACAGACGTGGAGCGGGCATACTCCAACTGTGAGAGGCATCTGCTGGCCACCCACTGGGCGGTAAAGCGGATGCAGGTATTTGTTAGGATGGGCCCCATCACTCTCCTGACACATCACACCCCGACCCAAATGCTGCTGGACGGCCGGATTAAGGACGGCACGGTCAGCAGCGCCAGAATCACCAGGTGGACCCTCCTGCTGTCTCAAATGGCCCTTCAGGTAAAAGGGCTGAATGAGCCACAGCTCGCAGCCAACCTGATATACCCCGGGGAGCCACACCACTGTTCCGTAGAAGGGGTATGGGAGGTAGGGTTCGGACTCCGGGCAGGGCTGCACCCGACAGGGAGGGAGATCTATGTGGATGGGTCCAGTACGGTAGCGGAGGGCGTCAGGTTCACGGGCTGTGGGATCTGGGACCCCGATGCCGATATAGCCCTGGCCCTTAAACTCCCCCATACACTCAGCGCCCAGCAGGCAGAGCTGGCTGCAGTGATGTATGTGGTGACCCACCCCGACCGTTTTCCCACGCCGTATACCATCTGCTCAGATAGCATGTTTACATGCAACTCCTGCACGGAGTACCTGGCTATCTGGTCCCGCCGAGGATACACCTCCTCGGATGGAAAACCACTGGCCACAAAACCCCTCCTCGAGAAGATCGTGGCGGCAGTTGGGCAGGGAGAGGACAGGTATATCCTCAAGGTGAAAGCTCACTCCAAAACAGAGCCACGGGGCGAGGGGAACCAGAAAGCAGACGGCCTGGCTCGAGAGGGGGCTAAGAATGGGATAGCGTGGGACCCGTACGGAGAGGGACAGGTAGCGGCCGTTACAAGACAGCCTCAGAGGGGGGAGTTTGGCCCCAGATCTGGCCACTGCCCAGGGACAGGACCCCGAGCTAAAGAAAGTCATAACGGCCATGGGTAGACAGGAAAGGATAGAGGGGCCCTATGGGGGAAAGGATATCACACTGAAGGAGGGCATGCTCTTCAGGGGGGACCAGTGGATAGTGCCTTCCCAACACCATAGGGAATTTATCGAAATGGCCCATGAGAGCCCCGGAGCGGGACATCCCGGCCCTGAGACCACCTGGCAACGGGTGGAGAGGGTGGGGTGGTGGCCGAGCCTCCGGGAGGATGCTCGCGATTTCTGTGCGAGCTGCTTGGTGTGTGCTACCAATAACCCGGACCCCAAGAAAAGAAAGGTCTCGTTGGGGCACATCCGCAGGGTGGAGGGGCCCTGGCAGTCGATACAGATCGACTATATTGGACCCCTTACCCCAGCGGCAGGGGGTTACAAGTACTGTCTGGTGTTGGTGGATATTTTCACCAAGTGGGTAGAAGCCTTCCCCTGCCGAACAGCCACCGCAGCAGGCACAGCCAGGATACTGGTCAGGGAGGTATTCTCGAGGTGGGGACTCCCACAGTTTGTGGAGTCAGATCAGGGGAGTCACTTCACGGGACAAGTGATGCAAGCGACCCTGAAAGTCCTGGGGATTAAGGCAAAATGGCATGTGGCTTATAACCCTCAATCCTCAGGTCCTGTGGAAAGGTTAAATAGGACCATAAAGGAGAGGATCAGGAAAGAAACAGGCAGCTCGCCCAACCGGTGGGTAGAAATCTTACCCTTAGTTTTAATGGGGATCCGGGCAAGCCAGTCCAGAAGCACAGGGTACTCCCCGCACGAGCTCATGACAGGGAGAGTCATGAGAACCCCGATCCATGTCAGGGTACCTTCCCTGACAGAGGGGCAGCTTAGGGAGGTAAACCGAGACAGGTTTGCTAAGAAGCTGATGGAGCAGCTAAAGGAAATTAACTGGCAGGCAGCGTTTAATATGGGGACCCAGCACCGGAGGAACAAGCTGCTGCTCGAGCCCCACACTACCCAGGAATGGGCCATAGGGGACCACGTAATGGTCCGGAATTTTGCACGGGTAGGAGCCTTTGAGCCACTGTACGCGGGACCGTACAGTATAGTGGACAAGGCCAGCCCCATGGTTTACGCAGTACAGCTCCCCCGGAAGGTTAAATGGTTCCACGTGAACCAGTGCAAACTTTTCGACCCCACCAGGGCCGGTAAGAGTAAGGTGGGGGGAAGACTGGGGGTGGTAGTGGAGAAACCCCCCGTAGAATTAACGACGGTGGGGGAGGTCCCTGACTCCACGGTCACACAACCAGTGACAAGGTGCTGTCCCCAAGGGGCAGTCCCAAAGAGACCGACAGTGCTGCAAGCACCCAGCCCAGGGACAGTGATGATTCCCAAGCCCTTACCTGTGGGTCAGGTGGCCTGCCTTAGTATAGAGGCTAAGGAGGCGGAGGAAGTGGAAATATCACCTTGGGCTTGGGAACCAGTCAGGGGACGAAGGAGCAATCGGGTCTCCAAGCCCCCTCTAAGATGGTCCCCATCACACCTCCCTAGAACCCGGTCCCGCAGTAAGGGGGCCCGAGTAGAAGGGAACGCTGAGGGATCCCCGAACCCTGTTGGGGAAGGAGAGGCAAGAGGCAGCCCGAACCCCCGGGAGGGGACGGTCTGGCCCGAGCCGTTCGACCAAACAGGCGGACTGCCCCAGTTTAGCGGGGCACAATTTTAATTTGGCCACCCGGAGACGGGTGGCATTGTATATATCATATTCCTTTTTCTTTTCCCCTGCTAGTTCTAATTAGTGTGTAGTTGTGTGTGAAGTATTTAGGATCGTGGGAACACAGAAGCGCCTGGTGCAATGGTAAAATGATGAAGCACCAGGCACTAGGACCCTGGTGCAGCCGGGCTGTAAACACAGAATCACAGACAGGCTGCGGCAACTTCAAAGCGGGAGCTGCTGCTGCCGCCGGATAGCGGTAGGCACTAGGACCCTGGGGAGCCGGGCTGTAAACACAGAATCACAGACAGGCTGCGGCAACTTCAAAGCGGGAGCTGCTGCCGCCGCCGGATAGAACCCATGCACTTTAAGGTAGGTAGGGCTGTAGAGGCAAGGATGTGTTTCGTTTTTACAGATGGGGCACCCGACGATGTGGAGTTTGATTATCTTGGCGATGGTGGGACCGGGAGAACTCCGCAGAGGCGAGACAGAAGAGTCCTTCGACTGACCGGGTTAGGGTGACTGAGGGCAAGCGGGTGTGTTTAACCTGTGAGGGGGACGTTCCTTTGGGGAGATGGTGGTGGCCCAGGAAGCTGAGCCTGGACATGAGGGATCGGTCCTCGGACTGGGAACGCCTGGACACCAACACCTAACGGACCATCACGGGGTCACCGGGTAGGATCACCGTTTGCGGGGATAAGGGGTGGGCTTCTGACCAGGGCATTTATTTGTGTTTATGGGGATCTACCAAGGCATGTCCACAAGGGGCATTAATCACTTTTGTAAGGTGGTGGCAGAACCCAGGGAACGGGATAAATTGACCGCACTGGGGAGAGATGTGTAATGCCCAGGGAAGGGATGACTGTAAAAGCTACCGAACTGCTGGTTCAGGTAAAGCGACCCCTGCCCACAGCCCAACCGATCGACCCTCACAACTGTCCGATCACCACCAAGGGGGGGCCTGAGAATGGTTTAGTGTTTGCCCCCACAAAGGAAATGTTGTACAGGGGGTACATTATGCTGTCGCCTCAGTTGGACTAAACCTCTCAGCTGCAGGTATCGACGATGGAGGATAAATGAAGAGCCCTCAACGGGAAGAAGCGAAGTGCAGCCAAGAAAGGAGGATCCTTGGTGAAATAAACAGATGCAATTGTAAATAGTTGTATGGATTCGCGGGTTTCAGTTACTTGATTGTGATATATGTACAGGGACCCTTACGTTTGGGGTTCCGGTGAAATGTGTACTTGATTGTGATATATGTACAGGGACCCTTACGTTTGGGGTTCCGGTGAAATGTGTATATGTTACTGTCTGCTTGAATTAAGTATGGTCTTGTCTTTCCCTTTCATTGAAACCAGGGGTAGCCTAGATTAAGGGAACTGTCTTGGGAATTGTAATTTCGCATGTTGGTGAGGGGGGGGGGGGGGACCTACGGTCCACACAAAAGGAAATAATTGCCCTTCACCTGTGTCGATACGGTCCAAGCAGGTAGGGACGTATCGAAGGGGCATCTGTAAGGTTTTCGGGCAATTCGGCCCTTTTGGAACTGCCCAAGCATAAAAACTCAGAGACTGTAAACTGACTTTTCAGCCAAGAGAACAGAACCAGTTTTCCCAGCAGGCTTGGTCCGCTGAGCTGAGTAGGGACATAAGTACATAAATATTTACAAACCCCCCCCCTAGGAGCTACAAGGAAGAAGGAGCCAGACAACGAGATAACATCAAAACACAGACAAAGGGGCACGGGAATACACAGGAGGCTTGCATGCAAGCAGGACAATGGGATGGTCATAACCCCATGCAAATGTAAATGACCTGGCCTCCACCAGAGCAGAATCCAATTAACACCCCATCAACATAGCGAGGTGAGAATAGCAGCCATCTCCGGAGCAGCTGGAAGACACTGAAATTCTTCACAAGAGAGCTTAACCTCGTTATCCTAGGAAACAGACTGTCTGGGTTCAGCATATTGCGCTGGAAAAGCCCCTGTAAGATCAGCGGTAGAGAAAAACCAAGTTGGAGGCGGACCTGGGGGAGGTACTCCAATCTTGACAGAAGCTACCGGCAGAAACTCACTGGGAGGAGGGGGGCGGAGCCAGCGCCAAATTCAAATCGCGGAGCGGTAGAAAAAAACAAGTTGGAGGCGGACCTGGGGGAGGTACTCCAATCTTGACAGAAGCTACCGGCAGAAACTCACTGGAAGGAGGGGGCGGAGCCAGCGCCAAATTCAAATCGCGCAGGTCTGCCTAGCTGGAAGGGGCGGACCTGCGAGGAATACCCGGAAACATACAGCTCTGACCGGCTCAAAGGGGGCGGGACCAGCGGGAACTTTAAATCTTACCTTTTTCAATGCAAAAGGGGCTGGCCGATCACAGAACAAAGCCAGGTAAAACAATATAAAAGGGGCTGTGTTTTCGATTGGGGGTCTCTTCGTTCTTGGCTCGACCTCTGCACCCCTGACTTGACCTCTGCAGCCTGTGACCGTAAGTACCCTGCAGCAGCTTGCGAAACTCCCTTGACTTTAATAGTGGTTGAGGCTTTGGGGAAGGGAACTTGTTTTGTGCCTTGTGCTATTGCTAAAAACTGTGTAATCATAAGAATTTTCGTTGTGTCCGTTTTAGTACTTTTGAATAGACTTAGTTTGTATTAGAGCATAAGATTTTATTGTATTTCTTCTGTTGATGATTTTGACCTGGGTTTTGCAATAAACCTTGATTTGATGATAATTGGAGTCGTTTAAATTCTTCAATCTTTCACCAGCGATCTCTGACCAAGTCATTGTTAAAATACTCCTCACCTTAATTCCGGGTTCAAGAATCGAGGGTCATCTTGAGCGATTCACTCAGGACAGACTGCTGGTTAGGAAATAAACAGCAGTGTCCTATTCTCTCTCTTGGGAAAGCTACTCTAGCGAAGTAGGAACCGGGTGGGTGTTGCACCATCGGCAAGAGAGAGAATCACCTGGGTATTGGTAGGGGTCTGGAGATCTGTGTGATATAAGCCTCAGGCTGCCGGTTAGGAATAAACGGCAGGCTTGAATCAGTGCTCTCTTCAGTGGAAGTGTCCCAGTACGACATCCCCTGGCCTCTGAAGTTTCAGTGCCAGCTGGAGAGAGACACACACAGATACCCAAACCCCAGATATCGGCCCAGTAGTGGAGTAGCGGAGATGGCACCCTCTACAGGAGAGATTGACAAATGTATCATGGACATGAGACAAAGGGACCATTAATGGTGCCATTCGGGACTGAAGTGTGTTAATAGTGGCAAAGGTAGGGTAGCAGAATGTGTTAATAGGAGAAGAGGTCAGTGCTCAGTGGGGGCAACACTGAACAACAAGGGACAGTGGCTATGTGGGACGGAGGTTGTGTTCGGACAAGTCTGGGGAACTGAATAACAGAAAACAAAAGGGAGGGGGAGGGTCAAATGGAGGGGAATGTTTATGGTCTTAAGTTGTTGAACTCATTGTTGAGTCCAGAAGGCTGTAGTTTTTCAAATCAGAAGGCGATGTATTATTCTTCCAGTTTGCATTGGGCTTCACTGGAGCATTGGAGCAGGCAGAGGATGGACATGTGGGCATGGGACCATGTTCTTAATAATTGTGCACCACCAGAAACCACAACACTGTTCATACACCATCTAACCATACCCTGACATTCACAAATACCACAATTCTGCAGCCTTCACACACAATATTCAAATCTCAGACACTAGATAAAGAGTGACACACTAATTAGATGGTGGTGGAATCTGTGACTATTATTTGCTATTTTCTTTTCTGTTCCCTGGGGCCAGGGTTTTCTGCTTCCCCCCCCCCCCCCCCCCACCCCGCCCCCACCGTGGTGTATTTTCCGGCAGTGGAGGTGGCCCACCATTGGCTGCCGGTGGGATCCTCCAGTCCACCGATCCCCACCGGAGAACAAGCCGCCGGGTATTACCTTCACGGGACTGGAAGATCCCGTTGTCAGGGAGGGCTGGAAAATCCTGCGTTGAGTATTTATATTATTTTTAATTGTTTTTAGTATTCTGACTTTTGCCCTCATCCCTTCTTCTTCCCATAGGAACAGGAGTAGACTACCTCTGAGGTTGTTCCGATTGTAATTGATCGGAGTCTAAATTCCCATTTTGGTTCCATAATCCGTAATACTCATGCCTGTCAAGAAAGCATTGGGTAACCTCTCCACTAGGAACTTGGCCCCAACTCATCTCAAGTGTAACTCACCCCAACAGAATAGCTCTTTCCCAGTTCTCGTGGTATGCTTTTGTGAACAGGCACAATACCCCTCTCATACCCCACCCTCCCAGACTGCTTTAGCGCAGCCTATTGCCAAGTGATGGAATTTACCTTTAAGGGGAAGCTTAATAGGGTTTGTGTAGCCTCACCCCTTCTACCTACTATCAGGCCACACCCTTCTACTACCTCAGCCGAAAGACTCAATATGGTCCTCGGATGACCCACTGTAAGAAGCCAGTGGGACACTCCAGATGTCATAGAGTTTTACAGCACAGAAAGAAGCCCTTTGGCCCAACATGTCTCTGCCGGCCATCAAGCACCTATCTATTCTAATCCCATTTTCCAGCACTTGATCCATAGCCATGTATGCTAGGGCCTTTCAGGTGCTCATCTAAATGCTTCTTAAAAGCGGTGAGGGTTCCCACCTCTGCCACCCTTTCAGGTAGTGAGTTCCAGATTCCCACCACCCTCTGGATGAAAAGGTTTTTTTCTCAAATCGCATCTAAATCTCCAGTTTACCTTAAATCAATGCCCCCTTGATAATTGACACTTCTACTAAGGGGAAAAGTTTCCTCCTCTCTGCAGGAGCATTTCCAAAGCCTGAGTATTGAGCCAGCCTTTACGTGGGGTTCCTTCCTCATTGTTATGGCTTAGCTTAAGAAACAGAGCAGACACACAACCTGGTTAAGACTGCTTTATTATCCCAAGCTTGGTTTCGTGTACTCGCGAAATAGATCTGGATAATGTCAAGATCGATCTGCTAAACATTGATAAAAACACATCAATTATACGATTTTCCAAAAACCAATAGCCCACCCCAATTGGGGCTGTCATTTTCAAACTATCCAATAAAATTGTGACCAGCCCATGATTTAACCCCATGCTGTCACCTCTTGTTTACCAAGATCGTGTGTCCATTTTAAATATGTTCCCGGACATTCCCATTCTGATATCGCAATCAGTTCCTGACCACTCATTGTCCATCCAGGGGCAGGATATCATAACTGGCATCCTCTTTACTCCATGGATTGTTTGAGAGGGGCACGATATTGGAGTCACTGATAAACATGTTTACTAAGTTCACCATGCAATCTGTTGACCACAGATGCCCCAGCATCCACCGTACTCTGGGGTAGCAAATTCCACAGATTCATATCCTTTGGGAGAATTATGTTACAGTCCCCCTTCCTGCTTTTTTTTTCTGCATCGTTCTCCTCCATAGTGAACACAGATGCAAAATACTCATTTAATACCTCCCTACGTCTTTCGACTCTACAGAGGTTGCCACTTTGGTCCCTAACAGGCCCTATTCTTTCCTTGGTTACCCTCGATATACATAAAAAACACCTCTGGATTTTCATTTATTTTAACGGCTAGTGTTTCTTCATGCACCCTTTTCGCTCTCCTCATTTCTTTTTTAAGTATCCCCTGCACTCCTCCAGGGTATCTGTTGTTTTGAGCCCCCTGTATACTTTTTTCCTTATCCAATGCTGTATATTCCTTGACGTCCAGGGTTCTCTGGACTTGTTGGTCCCACCCTTTACTGGAACATGTTGGCATTGTACTCTCTCTATTTCCATTTTGAATGACTCTTACTGCTCTGATGTGGATCTTTCTCCAAGTAGTTGCTCCCAATCCACTTTGGTCAGGTTCTGTCTTTTCCTATTAAAACTAGCCTTCCGCCCCCGTTCGGCAACATTATTTCTGGTCCATTTTTTTGTCCTTTTCCATAACTACCTTAAATCTTACTAAGTTATAGTCACTATTATAGCCATCTAAAATGGCCACCTGCAAAGGACCATGGGAATTGTGGTCAACTTGGGGCACAGACAAGTACACAGCCTCTGTGTATTGTGCAAAGAAGCCAGACCTGACAGAAACTGACAGACCTGACAGGCAACAGTAGCAGACTAACCGGCGCCACTTCCCCTTATTTCGAAAGGCACACATGCATGGGACAATGACAGCTAGGACCCGCCTAGCCATAGACGTATCCGCCCCCTAATTGCCAGGATTGATGAGGGTGATCGAAACCCTATCGATCCATTGGATCTGGAGTTAGGACCGGCCCAAAGGGCACGAAGACCCAGGGGAATAAGAAGAACTGCAAACCGAGAGATCGGCCTCTTTTGGACCGGACTCTGTGCAACCAATTGCAGCATATCAACCAGCCAAGTTCAAGGACCCGCGATCGCTACCTGAAGGACGAGCCCAGCCGAGACGAACCTGATGACTTCCAACCGACCCACATGGACACAGATAAAGGCCTTATCTCCCGCACAGAGCCGGTCACCCCAAAGTTAAGTAAAGGCCATCTTAGTCATTTGGTATAGTTTAGTGCGTAGTCGAATGTATCATTGCATATAGAGATAAGTCTTGTGTTTATTAATAAACTGTCTTTTGAACTAATATACTGGTTGTGTGGTCATTTGGTCACGATAAGAAACAGCTTGTGGTTCACGTAGAAATAAAGAAGTCAACACTTTCACCGAAACACTTTCCACTGACACTTCTACCACCTGCCCAGCCTCATTCCCTGAAATTACGTCAAGTATCGCCTCCTCTCTAGTAGGGCTTTCTACATGCTGGCTCAAAAAGCTCTCCTGGATGCACCTTCAGAATTCCATCCTGGAGGCACGTCTGTGGTGAGCTTTACGAGGGGTTTCTTGAATGGAAGGCGTGGTGATCGCAAAGCTCTTTTGAAGTAAACTATTTTTATTAACACTACTAAATTTGAGTTTGACACTTATTCTGAATAGCAAATATGCATGTAAGAATTCAACTATACTCACTAACATTATCTCTATCTAATAATGCTAACTATCATATCATAACTAACTCTGCAATACACTACGAATCTTGGGCGGGATTCTCCCCTAACCGGCGGGGCGGGGGGTCCGTGCTGGACGGAGTGGCATGAACCACTCTGGCGTCGGGCCAACCAAAGGTGCGGAATTAATTCAACACAAGAAAACGGTTCTCGAGTGAGATGCACTCTGGGGATTTTCTGAAAACCTGTCTGCCCCCCTCTTCTTACTGGTGGTCACCCATTCCCTGTCTGATTGCCCTTCCTTAAGCTGCAGGGTGACCAATTCTAAAAATCTGCTCTCCACAAACGTCTCAGCCTTGCAGACGCACCGCTGTTCTTTCAGCCAAACTGCAAAACCAAGCTCTCAAGCTGGTCAAACCAGTGGCACTTTATCCAGACTGCCCTGAGCATCTAGTAATTCCCATATACTGCAGGTTGTGCAAAACTCAGGGGCATCTAGACAAACATATGAATAGGGTGGGAATGGAAGGATGCGGACTCCGTAAGTGCAGACTGTTTTCGTTTAGTCAGGTACCATGGCCGGCACAGGCTTGGAGGGCCGAAGGGCCAGTTCCTGTGCAGTATTGTTCTTTGTTCTTTGAGCTCCCCAGACATAGTTTTAGTTAAAAGGCTCTTATGTTTAATTTATACCAATGTCATGAGAATGTCGTTTTAACAAACGTTTGGCTGCTCATTTAACTGCAGTGATGTCAGAGTGTGGGTGGAGCTGGGCTGTCTGTCAGCTTTTTACTTTTGTTTCAGGCTGTTTGCTGCAGGGTGTGTTTTAGTTTCGTTTTCAGTGTTGGAGCTGAAGCCAGACCAGTATTCTCCAGTACTGTTGATCTCTCTGCCATGAAAAGACTATCTCTTGATCATTCGGTGAATTCAGAATTATAAATGTTCTCAGTCGTGAATGTAAACCTAATGTGCTTCTGTTAAAAGGTGTTTCTTTTGTCTTCTGCATGTTGTTTGGGAAGTTATTAAGGATTACTTAGTGTTGTATTCTTTCGGGGTTGTATTTGAATTGATGGTTGCTAAGATGTTCACTGTGTGTTTTAAAAAGGTTAACTTGAGTTCATAGAATAAACATTGTTTTAATTTAAAAGTACTGTAAAGCTCTGTTTGCACCACACCTGTACAGTGGACCGTGTGCTCCCCATAACCACAATCTATTAAAGATTGTGGGTCAGGTGAACTCCATGATACACTTTGGGGTTCTCTAAACCCTGGCTCATAACAAATTGGGGCTTGAGGGGGATAAAAGTCTATCTATTAGATTGGCTTAGTGAACTTAAAGACAGTGAGGGGTGAGCATATTGTGGTTGCTTTCCAGGTGTGGTATTCCAGTTTAAGTGGGGAGTGTGTTGTGGACAATGGCTCTTTCAGTGGCTCTGAAGTTTTTGGGGGTGGAGACGGTCACACGCAGTACCTTACGGACAGAGACTAAAAGCAGACTGTTAGATTTGGCAAAAACATTGTAGTTAACATTTCCTGACAAAATGCGAAAAGATGAGGTAATTATGGCAGTGGCTAAGCATTTAAAGTTGCCTGAGATACAGTTTGACTCATTGGAAATGGCAAAAATTCAATTACAAATTAAACAAATGGAACATGAGAAAAAATTAAAGCAGCTTGAATACGAGAGAGAGGAAAAAGAAAGAGAGGGAAAGAGATGGAGAGGAAAAAGGAAGAGAGAGAGAGGAAAATGAAAGAGAGAGAGAGGAAAAAGAAAAGGAGAGAGAAGAAAGGAGGAAAGAAAGAAGAGCCCGAGCAGAACAAAAAGAAAGAGAAAAGGAGATACAGATCAAGGAAAAAGATAAAGAGAGAGTGATTGAATTTCAGAAAATAGCCATGAAACATGACAGTCAGTTAAAATTGGCAGATGTAAAGGGAAACGTACAGTTGGATGATAGTGATGAGGATAGTGAGAAAGAGCGTCAAAGTCGAAGGGTTGGTGGGAATCTATTTAAATATGTCCAAGCATTGCCAAGGTTTGATGAGAAGGAGGTGGAAGCCTTTTTCATTTCATTTGAGAAGGTGGCTAAACAAATGAAATTGCCACAGGACATGTGGGTATTACTGATTCAAACAAAGCTGGTAGATCGAGCTAGTGAAGTATTTGCATCACTACCGGAGGAGATATCTGGGACGTATGAGGAGGTGAAAAAATCCATCTTAGGTGCATATGAACTAGTGCCTGAAGCTTACAGACAAACATTTAAAAATTTAAGGAAAGAATTTGGTCAAACATACATGGAGTTTGAAAGGCTCAAACAGAGTAATTTTGATAGGTGGATAAGGGCTTTGAAAATAGACCAAACGTATGAAGCTCTCAGAGAAATTATACTTTTGGAGGAGTTTAAAAATTCAATTCCTGGTGTAGTGAGAACTCATGTGGAAGAACAGAGGGTTAAAACTGCGAGATTAACAGTAGAAATGGCAGATGATTATGAATTAGTTCATAAATCAATCAATTGGGAAGAATGTTGCCAGAAAAGGTGGTAATATGTGGAATTCAGGGTGAGAGGAGTAGTGTTTATTTATACAAGGTAAGATTGGAGAGTCCAGTGAAGAGTCGTGAAGTGGTAGAAGGAGTAATAAAGAAACTACCTTGTCCAGGAATACAGTTTATCTTGGGTAATGATATAGTTGGATCGCAGGTGGGAGTGATGCCTACTGTGGTTGATAAGCCAGTGCAAAATCAGACAACTAAAGTGTTGAAGGACGAATATCCTGGGATATTTCCGGATTGTGTAGTAACAAGGCCGCAAAGTCACAGAGTAAGACAAGAGGAGAAATCAAAGAGTGAAGATAAAGGTGAAGTGCAATTATCAGAAACGATTTTTGCTCAGATGGTTGGAAAAGAGCAGGTGGAGAATGAGGCGGATATTTTTAGTACAGGAAAATTGGCGGAGTTACAACAAAAAGATGTAGAAATAAAACAGATGTATCAGAAAGCATACACGGAAAAGTATCCTGATACCAGAGTGTTATTACCGTAAAAGTGATGTCATGATGAGAAAATTGAGACTTTTACATATACAGGCGGATGAAAAGTGGGCTGAAGTTCATCAAGTAGTATTGCCGGTAGGGTATAGAAAGGAGGTGTTGCGAGTTGCACATGAGGTACCAATGGGAGGTAATTTGGGAAAAACGAGGATGTTCTTAAAAATTGGGATAAATTATTGAGTTACTTTCCAGAGGAAAAACAAACTGACTTGAAAGACTTATTGATATCACGTGGGCAAGTTTGTGGAGATAAATTGGGAAGTATCAAAATGGCTATACATGATGTAGATGTGGGAAATGCTGTTCCAATCAAACAAATCCCATATAGACTTAATCCTTTAAAATTGGCTCAGGTTAACAAGAGATTGAGAGTATGCTTAAAAATGGCATAATTGAAGTGGGTTGCAGCCAATGGAGCTCACCCATAGTGATGGTACCTAAACCAGATGGTACCCAATGGTATAGAAAGGTTAATGCAGTTACAAGAACGGACTCTTATCCGATCCCACGTTTGCTGGATTGCATTGAGAAAGTGGGACAATCAGCTTTTATTTCCAAACTGGATTTACTTAAAGGTTGCTGGCAGGTACCTTTATCCGAAAGGGCGAAGGAGATTTCAGCTTTTGTGACTCCAGATGGTATATACCAATTCAAAGTTATGCCATTTGGCATGAAAAACGCCCCAGCCACATTTCAACGGTTAACTAACAAAGTTGTTTCAGGATTAGCCAATTGTGCGGTATACATCGCCGATCGGGTGATTTTCAGCCAGACTTGGACAGAACATTTGAAACATCTGATGGAGTTATTCGATTGACTTCAGGAGACGGGTTTGGTGATAAACCTAGCCAAAAGTGAATTTGGAAAAGCCCAAGTCACTTTCCTTGAGGAGTTTCCGATACCCTCAAGACGACGGGAAATAATGAGATTTCTTGGCATGAGTGGATTTGATCGAACATTTGTGCAATAGTTTTGTAGCGTGATTGCTCCACTGATGGACTTGCTGAAGAAACGTCAAAAATGTCAGTGGACAGCAGAATTTCAACAGGCATTTGACTGCCTGAAAGCTGTGATAATCAATGCTCCTGTGTTGGAGAATTACAAGGGACTCTGAGATCAGATTGAACTAAAGTATCTGACTTTAAAGAGAAACGCCTAGGCATAGAGAAATGGATGGATCGTGCAGAGACCTTCTTGTTTAACGAGACTGTCATCGAGAAGGATTTCAGTTGGAGGAAGAAGAAAAAAAAATGGATTATATTATTATACCTGTTTGCGTTTGTTGTTTTTTGAAACGAGAAAGTATATTTACTGTGTGCAATTCTTAAAGCCATGATGTGGAGATGCCGGTGTTGGACTGGGGTGAGCACAGTACGAAGTCTTACAGCACCAGGTTAAAGTCCAACAGGTTTGTTTCGATGTCACTCGCTTTCGGAGCGCTGCTCCTTCCTCAGGTGAATTATTAATTCATAAAGGATAGTGAAAAGGTGGAAAATGAAACCATCTTGAAGTTGATGGGGTTTTTTTTCTTGGGGGGAGGTATCATGAGAATGTTGCTTTAAGAAATGTTTGGCTGCTCATATTACTGCAGTGATGTCAGAGTGTGGGTGGAGTGGGCTGTCTGTCAGCTTTTTACTTTCGTTTTAGGCTGTTTGCTGCAGGGTGTGTTTCAGTTTCGTTTTCAGTGTTGGAGCTGAAGCCAGACAGAGCAGGTGTACTGTTGATCTCTTGATCATTTGGTGAATTCAGAATGATAAATGTTCTCAGTAATGAATGTAAACCTAATGTGCTTCTGTTAAAAGGAGTTTCTTTTGTCTTCTGCATGTTGTTTGGGAAGTTATTAAGGATTACTTAGTGTTGTATTCTTTCGGGGTTGTATTTGAATTAATGATTGCTAAGATGTTCACTGTATGTTTTAAAAAGGTTAACTTGAGTTCATAGAATAAACATTGTTTTAATTTAAAAGTACTGTAAAGCTCTGTTTGCACCATACCTGTAGAGTGGACCGTGTGCTCCCCACAATCATAATCTATTAAAAGTCGTGGGTCAGGTGAACTCCATGATACACTTTGGGGTTCTCTAAACCCTGGCCCATTACACCAATTTGAAAATTTTAAAATTTATTTTGTTTTTAAAAGTTAGAACTTTTACCTGAATGCAGCTTTAAAGTGGAGAGAAACAACTTACCCACTACTTACCAAACAGGTCTCTCCCTTGTACCCTTTACTTGCCAGCAGAGCAGAGACAACTTTTTGAAGATTTAAAAGTTAGATAGCAACAAAAGCAAAAAGCACCTCTTTCCCCATTGCATCGAATTCCCAGAGTGCTCCAAATTTCCAGATACACACTCTCACCCTGTGTCTCATTCAGGAAGTGCTCTCTCCCAGCTGCTTGTGTGTGAATCTTACTGATCACATGTTTCCAATAGTCCCTTTCTTAAATAGAGCTGAGATGACTCACCACTAGTTAATCAACACCTACTGAGGCCCTATTCAGGCTTCAGGTGATTGGCTGTTAACTGTCACACAGCCAGCTGCCGTATTAACCTTATAACTCGACTACTGAAGTTACATTTTTTTTAACTTACCAGTTCGATTCCCATGGTGGTCAAAATTCCCAGATACACACACTCACTCTGGCTGTGCCTCACTCAGGGTGTGCTCTCTCCCGACTGCGCGTGCGTGAACCTTACTGATTGTGCGTTTCCAACCATCCCTTTCTTAAATACTGACTCTCGATTCAACATTATCATCCTGTGAAAGGTTTGTGCAGCACACTGTCACAGTGGAAGCCTGCAGAGTCCACAATGCAAAGCAGTCAATGGATCAAAATCCTCCTCCACCATTTATTGTGTGTCTGTTGTGACTCAGTTGGCAGCACTCCCGCCAGGGTTGTGGGTACGAGGCCCACTCCAGGATTTGAACACAAAAATCAAGGCCGACACTCCAGTGTGGCACTGAGGGAGTGCTACATTGATGCAGCTGCTGTTTTTTGGATGAAATGTTAAACCAAAACCCCTCCTGCCTGCTCAGTTGGATGTAAAAGACTCCATGGGTGTAGTGATATCATGGTTGTGTTGTAATTCACCGATTTGCCACTAGGAGTCTCATTAGCATATAAGTAAATGTTAGAGTCAGGTGACCTCAGACTGATTAGGGAGCTGGAGAGAGATTGCTTGTGCATGTTCAGACTGATTCATCTGTTGTTTTGTATATATTTGACCCACAGTTAATGTTAATAAATCTTTTATAGATTTAGCTACAAGTGTTTTTGCAATATAAATCAGGCAATCCAACAAGAACATTTCATGGTACCAGGGTTGGACGGTTTTAAACACTGAGAAAAAAACTATCAGCCTGGCATGAGGTCCACAGAGATTTAAACATTTTGAAGACTGCAGGAATGAACAACATGGAGTCGTTGAAGCCACCAAAGAGTCTCCGATTTCATGATAACGTGGACAGCAACTGGAGTGTGTTTGAGCAACAATTTAATTTGTTTCTTACTGCAGTAAATTTAGAAGATCAATCAGATTCGCATAAGGTAGCGATGCTCCTAACAGCGGCAGAGCCAGAAGCAATTACTGTGTTTAATATGTTTAAATTTGAAAACAGTGAAGATTGCAAAAATTTTAATTAAGTAATTTGAAGATTTGATGCACATTGCACACCTCAGAAAGAATGAAATTTATGAACACTGTGTGTTAGATCACATTTACAGAAGACAGAAGAGTCCATAGATCATTTCATCACTGATTTAAAGTGAAAAGCTAAAACGTGTAATTTTTCTGTGGTGGAATCTTCCATGATTCGGGACCAGATTGTGTTTGGTGTGAATGAAAATAAGCTGAGGGAACGTTGCTGGGGGGAATTGGAGCTGTCTTTGGAACAAACAGTTATGATTTGTCAGGCTCATGAGCTAGCAGCGCAACATTCTAAAATGTTTATCAGTAATGGCGATGTCTTCTTGGATGAAAGCACTTGTCGCCCTTTTTCCAAAAAGGTGGGAAACTTCAGCAAAAGGCGGGAAAGTTCCTGCAGTTCCTCGCACACCAACAAACAGTTTAAAGATCAGGCCAAAGTATTTCAATGTAAAAGATGTGGTCAAAGGCACAATTTAAGGCAGTGTCCAGCATTTGGCAGGTTTTGCTGCAGATGCAAAGGAAAAAATCATTTTGCTCAGAATTGCTACTCTGAGCTCAATCCCAGAGCAGTCAGTACAGTGGAAGAAACAGTCTCCAGGATTAAAACATGTTGTTGGAGTAATAACACAGAAGAAGAATTTTTTGGAGATTTCGCTGGTGCGCAATTCTTTATGAAACTTGACGCACCTCAAGGTTTCTGGCAGCTGAAGCTAGAGGAACAAAGTACAAAATACTGCACTTTTAATACACCATTTGGATGGTACTGCTTTCTGAGAATGCCATTCAGACAATTTCGGCATCAGAACATTTTCACCGTGCCATGGAGCACATAATCGAAGGCATCGAAGGTGTTCATGTGTACGTGGGGCTCAACCATAGAAGAGCACAATACGAGGTTGCTTAAAGTTCTAATGAGCATCAGGAGAAATGGGCTGAAGCTCAACAAGCAGAAGTGCCAATTTGGAGTAACTGATGTCACGTTCCTAGGTGACAACCTCTCATCACATGGCATTGAACCTGACAAGGTCAAAATACAAGCAATTCTCAACATGCCAAAACCACACGACAAGGTCTTCCAGTGGCGGCTATGAAGGAGTAAGTCGCACAATTGGTGGCTCCCGCTCGGGTCGAAATTTTGAACCTTTACCCCCGATTTTCTACTGGACTTGAATTGTAAAACTGGTGACAGAGGCAATTGTGTACTGAATTCCCACATCGGTGCATGGAGAGAAGGACTAGAGTGCTCGTAAAGTGCTCAGAAAGACAGAGAAGGTTTGGACTGAAGCTGCAGCATGAGACAGCATGGCGGAGGACCGGACCTCTGGTTTGTCGACCCAGCGGTCAACGGAGCAGCTGATACAAGTTATTCAGGAAGGCTTTGCTAAGCAGAAACGGGACTGCTTGGACCTGACAAAAGAGTCAATTGAGCTACTGGAGCTTAGATTGGACGGCCAAGATCGGGCGATCCAGAAGGTAGAGAAGGCGCTGGCTGAGCAGGAGGAACATCAAATTGTGGTGGAGTTGGAGGTGGGGATGCTGAGAGACCAGCAGAAGAAGCTCCTGGAGAAGGTGGAGGACCTCGAGAATGGGTCCCGCCGGCAGAACTTGAGAATCGTTGGGCTCCCGGAGGGGTCTGAAGGAGCGGACACTGGGGCACACATCGCAGGCATGTTTGAGAAGCAGCTGGGGGATGGGGCATTCTCCCGGCCCTTGGAAGTGGATAAGGCTCACAGAGCACTCACGAAGAAGCCGCGAATGGGAGATCCCCCGAGGGCAATGGTGGTGAGATTCCACAGGTACTTGGATAAGGAGCGTATTCTACAGTGGGCCAAGCAGACACGGAGCTGTAAGTGGGACAACAGTATCCTGCGGGTTTACCAAGACCTGAGTGTGGAGGTGGCCAGGAGAAGAGCAGGCTTCAACCAGATTAGGTCGATCTTTTTACGAAAAAGGTGAAGTTCGGACTGTTGAATCCAGCCCGTCTCTGGGTCACGCATGAGGAACAGCGGTTTTATTTTGAGTCGCCTGAGGATGCACTGGACTTTACGAAAAGGAAAGGACTGGTGGTGGACTGAGAACTTTTGAAGTTTGCTGCAACGTTCATGGTTTTTTTTTGTTTTTCTGTTCTTTTTTTTAAAAAGTTTCTTGTTTTTCATTTTGTGGAAGCTGTTTGTAATGCCTTTTGCATTGATTTGGGACCAGCAGCAGAGCTGAGTGAGTTAAAGTTTTCATTTGCACTGTTGGGGGATGGAGGTGTGCTTGTTTAGATCTTGGTGTTTTTCTGTTGGGCAATTGTGTGGGGATTGTTTGATGTTGGAGTATGTTTGTATGAGCGGACGGTAGGGTGGGGAGGGAACAATAGGTGAGCGACTATCCGGCGCCAGGGATGGGGGCCACCAAGCTAGGTGGGCGGGCTAGCTCACAGAAGCGCAGTGGGGGAGGGGGGATGCATATGTTCGGTTTATTAAAGAGGTTGGGTTACAAAGTGTGTTACTGGGGGGGAGGGGGGTGAATGTTCTGCTGATGAGGGAGGGACTTGGGCTAAGGGGCTGGTTTAGCACAGGGATAAATAGCTGGCTTTTAAAGCAGACCAAGGCAGGCCAACAGCACGGTTCAATTCCTGTACCAGCCACCCTGAACAGCCTCCCGGAATGTGGCGACTATGGGCTTTTCACAGTAACTTCATTTGAAGCCTACTTGTGACAATAAGCAATTTTCCTTTCATTTCAAGGGACAGAGAGGAGGTTGGGGGCGGAGGCTGCCTGGGGGTGGGCCGGTGGAGGTGCGGTGCATGGGCTGGAGGCGGGCCCAAAAAAGGGGATGGCTGATCGGCAAAGGGGGGGGGTGGGGGGTGGCAATGAGCCCCCCAACTAGGCTGATCACCTGGAATTTCCGAGGGTTAAATGGGCCGGTCAAGAGGGCACATGTGTTCACGCATCATAGGGGACTGAAGGCGGATGTGATAATGTTGCAGGAGACGCACCTTAGAGTCACTGACCAGATTAGATTGAGGAAAGGCTGGATCAGTCAGGTCTTTCACTCAGGACTAGACTCAAAGACTAGAGGGGTCGCGATCCTGATCAATAAACGAGTGGTGTTTGAGGCGGGTAGAATAGTCTCGGATGTGGGAGGTCGGTACATTATGGTCAGTGGGAAACTGGAGGGGGTGCAGGTGGTATTAGTAAATATGTATGCACCAAATTGGGATGATGTGGAGTTTATAAAGAGGATTCTGGGGAAGATGCCGGACCTGGACTCGCACAGGTTGGTCATGGGAGGGGACTTCAACACAGTTATTGACCCTGGCTTGGACCGGTCAAGCTCGAAAACAGACAGGGTGCCAGCAATGGCAAAGGAACTAAAAGGGTTCATGGAGCAGATGGGGGAGTGGGGGGTGGATCCATGGAGATTTGGGCAGCCGAGGGTGAAGGAGTTCTCCTTCTACTCACAAGTGCATAAAGTGTACTCCCGGATTGATTTCTTTATTTTGAGCAGGGCCTTGCTGGCTGGGGTGGTGGACACGGGGTATTCGGCGATCACAATCTCAGACCATGCTCCGCACTGGGTTGACCTGCAGGTTAGTAAAGACCAGCGCCCGCACTGGAGGTTAGATGTGGGACTTTTGGCTGACGAAGGGATGTGCGAGCGGCTGAGGAAATGCATTCAGAACTACCTGCAGGTCAACGACATGGGGGAAATTTCAGCAGCGGTGGTCTGGGAAGCACTGAAGGCGGTGGTCAGAGGGGAGCTGATCTCGATCCGGGTCGATAGGGAGAAGGTGGACAGGGCAGAGACGGACCGACTGTTAAAGGAGAAACTACAGATCGATAGGAGGAATGCTGAAACCCAAGAGGCAGGGCTTTTAAGGGAAAGGCGGAATCTACAGGCGGAGTTCGGCTTGTTAACCACAGGAAGGGCGGTGGAGCAGCTGAGAAAGGCGAGGGGGGGCGATCTATGAACATGGAGAGAAGGCCAGCAGAATGCTTGCACAGCAGCTTAGAAAGAGGAAGGCAGCCAGGGAGACAGGGAAAGTAAATGCCGGAGATGGGAACCTCGTTGGAGATTCAGCAGGGGTGAATAAGGCGTTTAGGGATTTCTACAGTAGGCTGTACAGGTCGGAACCCCCTACGGGGCCGGAGGGGATGAGGCACCTCTTGGAGGGACTGAATTTTCCAAACGTGGACCGGGAGATGGTAGAAGGGATGGGGGCCCCGATCGGGTTGGAAGAGATAGTGGAGAGTCTGAAGGCCATGCAGTCGGGTAAAGCCCCAGGGCCGGATGGGTACCCAGTGGAGTTTTATAAAAAGTTCTCTGGGATATTGGGGCCGGTGTTGATGAGGATGTTCAATGAGGCAAGGGAAAGAGGTCACAGGCAATGATTTCGCTGATTCTGAAGTGGAACAAGAACCCAGAGCTGTATGGGTCCTACAGGCCGATATCCCTGTTGAATGTGGGTGCTAAATTGCTGGCCTAAATTTTGTCCTCCAGGATTGAGGATTGTGTTCTGGACGTTATTGGGGAGGACCAGACGGAGTTTGTTAAGGGTAGGCAGTTGGTGGCAAATGTAAAAAGGTTGTTAAACGTGATCATGATGCCCTTGGAAGGTAGGGAAGTAGAGGTAGTGATCGCAATGGATGCAGAAAAGTGTTTTGATCTGGTAGAATGGGATTATCTGTGGGAGGTACTGGGACTGTTCGGATTTGGGCGGGGCTTTATTGACTGGGTCAGGTTGCTGTATCAGACTCCTGTGGTAAGCATACGGACGAATAGGACAACATTGGACTACTTTAGACTGCACCGGGGGACGAGACAGGGATGCCCCCTCTCCCCACTGTTGTTCACGCGAGCTATAGAGCCGCTGGCAATTGCTCTGAGAGTCTCAAGAGGCTATAGGGGGCTGGTCCAGAGGGCGGGTGGGGGGGGGGGGGGGGTGGAGCACAGAGTCTCGCTCTATGCAGACGACCTGCTTCTGTATGTATTGCACCCAATAGGGGGGATGGAAGAAATCATGCGGATTCTAGGGAAATTTGGCCTGTTTTCTGGGTGTAAGCTAAATATGGGGAAAAGTGAGATGTTTGCGGTCCAGGTGAGGGGACAGGAGAGGCGATTGGGGGAGCTGCCATTTAGATTATTGGGGGAAGCTTTAGGTACCTCGGCATCCAAGTGGCGCGGGAATGGGACCGGCTACATAAAATAAATCTGGACCGACTAGTAGACCAAATGAAGGACGATTTTCGGAGGTGGGACGCGCTTCCGTTGTCACTGGCTGGGAGGGTGCAGACGGTGAAGATGACGGTCCTCCCGAGATTCCTGTTCGTGTTTCAATGTCTCCCCATCTTTATTCCGCGGTTCTTTTTTAAACGGGTCAACAAATTAATCACTGGCTTTGTTTGGGCGGGCAAGTAAGGAAGGTAATGCATGAGGGGAGTCGGGGGGAGGGCGGGCTGGCGCTGCCAAATTTTAGTAACTATTACTGGGCAGTGAATATAGCCATGATCAGGAAGCGGGTGGTGGGGGAGGGGTCGGTGTGGGAGCGTATGAAGGGCACCAGTTTGGGGGCGTTGGTAACTGTGCCTCTGCCGTTCCCGCCGGCACGGTACTCCACCAGCCCCGTGGTGGTGGCAGCCCTGAGAGTCTGGGGGCAATGGAGGAGACATGTGGGGGCAGAGGGAGCATTGGTCTGGTCCCCAATCTGTAATAATCACCGGTTTGCCCCGGGAAGTATGGCTGGGGGTTCCGGATATGGTGGAGAGCAGGGATTGAGAGGATGGGGGATATGTTTATAGAGGGGAGCTTTCCGAGTATGAGGGCGCTGGAGGAGAAGTTTGGTTTGGCGAGGGGAAGCAAATTCAGGTATCTGCAGGTGTGGGACTGCCGACGTAAACAGGTGTCAACCTTCCCGCTCCTACCGCTAAGCGGGATTCAGGACAGGGTAGTTTCCAGAGGGTGGGTAGGAGAAGGAAGCGTCTCTGACATTTACAAGGAACTTATGGGGTCAGAGGAGACACAGACCGAGGAGCTGAAGCGCCAGTGGGAGGAGGAGCTGGGAGGAGAGATAAGGATGGTCTACGGGCAGACACGTTGAATAGAGTCAACGCGTCTGCAACATGTGCCAGGCTCAGCCTGATACAATTCAACGTCGTTCATCGGGCTCACATGACAATGGCCCGGATGAACAGATTCTTTGGGGTGGAAGACAGGTGTGCAAAATGTGCGGGAGGACCAGGGAATCATGTCCACATGTTCTGTACATGCCCGAAGCTGAGGGGATTTTGGCAGGGGTTTGCAGATGTCATGTCCACGGTGTTAAAAACAAGGGTGGCACTGAGTCCAGAGGTGGCGATTTTCGGGGAGTCGGAAGACCCGGGAATCCAGGAAGAGAAAGAGGCAGACGTTCTGGCTTTGCTTCCCTGGTAGCCCAGAGACGGATACTATTAACTTGGAGGGGCTCAAAGCCCCCGAAGTCGGAGACCTGGCTCTCGGACATGGTTAGCTTTCTCTGTTTGGAGAAAACTAAGTTCGCCTTGAGAGGGTCACTGTTAGGGTTCGCCCGAAGGTGGCAACCGTTCGTCGACTTCTTCATGGAAAATTAATCATCAGCAGAAGGGGGGGGAGGTTAGTTTAGCTTCGACTAGGGGGTTAATAAAGGTGGGACCTGTAAGGGAGGGAGACGGCTTTTGCACTATGTTTATAGTTTCATGTACATTGTTTATTTTGTTGTTGTTATAATACCAAAAATACATCAATGAAATGTTTATTAAAAAAAACCACACGACAAGAAAGCCTGCTTAAGAGTGATGGGTAGAATCAATTTTATAGGGAAATTCATTCCAAACTTGTCAGCAAAACAACACATCTACGTGATCTCCTGCACAAGACAACGGATTTCACTTGGACTGCGCAACCTGAGCAAGAGTGGAAGAAGCTCAAGACTTCACTAACCACCACGCCAGTTCTCACATTTTTTGACCCATCTAAGCAGATTAAAGTGTCAACAGATGCGTCAAAAGATCGTCTAGGAGCAGTTCTTATGCAACTCGAGCATGATGATTGGAAACCAGTCGCATATGCATTATGATCCATGACGACAACAGAGCAGAGGGATGCTCCAATCGAAAAAGAATGCCTGGGTTTAGTTGTAGGCCTGGAGAAATTCCACGGTGATGTGTTTGGGCTTCCAGCTTTCACAGTTGAGACAGATCATCGTCCTTTGGTTAACATCATCAAGAAAAATCTTAACAGATGTCTCCGCGCATTCAGAGGTTGATGATGAAGTTACAACGCTATGACTTCAATCTCATCTACACACCAGGCAAATATTTGTTCTTTGCAGATGCATTATCGACAGCACTGATACAATGTATTAGTAGTGAAATTGCTGAAGATATAGATCTGCATGTCAATCCTATTTCCACACTACTACCAGTATCAGATACAAAACTACATGAGATCCAAGAAGAGACCAGGAAGGATCAAACTCTTAAGATGCGATGAGGAACATCAACTCACACTGGCCCAGACATCAATGTTGTCGTGTTGGGTGCTCTGCTACACAGACGCACCAACACAGTTGCGGATGGTACAACTCAGTTTTATTACTAACAATATTTACAATGGTAAATTGGTTACTGTGGTTCGTTCATTACCCTTGAACCTGTGGACCTATCCCTAACATTATCTTGGAGAGGCACTCAGCACATGGTGGATGTCTGAGTGGCTTGCTGTGAGCTCTGTGCCCTGAGCTGTCTCCTGCTGGAATGCACGGGAAGTGTCGTGTTCCCCGTTTTATAGTGTGTATGCTCTTGCCTGTGATTGGCTGTGATGTGTGTGTATTGATTGGTCCGTTGATCTGTCCGTCAGTATGTATGTGTGTTTGCACCATGATGTTTACCTGAATATCATGACAAATGTATGGAGCTCTACAATATAAGATCTGAACTCAGTATCATTAATGGAGTCGTACTTCGTTTGAACACTATATCCATACCTCAATCTCTTCGCAAGGATGTATTTAAGAGATTACATAAAGGACATCTCGGGGTTGAGAAGTGTAAATGGAGAGCTCATGACTCTGTTTACTGGCCAGGTGTAAACCAGGATATTGACAGGGTGGTCAGTTGTTGTAACACATGCCAGATGCATTGTTGCAAGCAAACAAGAAATCTATGCAAATATCTGATTTACCTACAGCACCATGGCAGAAAGTAGCTATGGATCTCTTTCACCTAAGAGGGAAAGATTATTTAATTATCATAGGTTATAAAGGTTTGTGCAGCACAGTGTCGCAGTGGAAGCCTGCAGAGTCCACAATGCAAAGCAATCAATGGATCAAAATCCTCCTCCGCCATTTTATGTGTGTCAGTTGTGACTCAGTTGGTAGCACTCCCGCCAAGGTTTTGGGTACGAGGCCCACTCCAGGACTTGAACACAAAAATCAAGGCTGACACTCCAGTGTGGCACTGAGGGAGTGCTACATAGAGGCAGCTGCTGTTTTTTGGATGATATATTAAACCGTGACCCCACCTGCCTGCTCAGTTGGATGTAAAAGCCTCTCCTGGATTACCCAGTCCCGTTGAAGTCAATGGGCCTATGAACGGTTCGCTGCATTTTCCGATCCCACCCCTGCCACGACAGGGCTGTGAAAGTCAATCCACGGTAAGATTTTGTAGAAGAGCGGGGGAATTATCCCCAATGTTCTGACCAATATCTATCCCTCAACCAATCACAAAAGCAGATTATCCGATCATTCTCACATTGCTGTTCGTGGGAGCTTGCTGTGTAGAGCTTGGCTGCCCCCTTTCCTGCATTACAAAAAGCGACTACGCCTCAAGAAATATTTCATTGGCTGTAAAGCACTTTGAGATGCCTGGTGGTCATGGACAGCATTTACAAACCCAAGTCTTTCTTTTGAACGTATCACCGCTGAGATCAGTGTTAAATATGAACAACAAAAATCACTTGGAAACATAGATAAAGCCTTGGAGATCACCTTGGCTGAGTTTGCAGCTGGAAAATTAGAAATACAGGCAAGAAATTTCAGTGAAGCCAACATCAGCATTCAAGCTGCAGTGAACTGACCTCTTTGCCTTGGGCCTACTTAATTGTAAATTAGCTCCTCTGTTCACAGCTCAGGCTTAGACTTTTATCCTTGAAACTTCCCCTTGTGTGGATCAGCGTGTATCTTGCTGTGTGTGGGTGGCTGAGCAAATTGTCAAATTTGGCTGTCTATGTATAGAGTCTGCAGGGGGGTGAAGGTGCCAAGTTTCAGGGAGATTGAGATCAGCTTTTCAGACGTTGCCCAAGGAAGAGTTGGCCTTTAGAATGTCATGGTCACCACACCCACCCCTGCCGATAAAGAGGGAGGTCCCGCTCCCCCCCCCCGCCCCCAACCGTCGGGATTGCTGGTCCAGACAGCAGCCAGGGCTTAAATCTTCGATCATTGTCTTTTCCACCCAGCCGACTGGGTCAGATGGTCAATCTGTGAAAAATAATAATGAGGTCCTGTCAGAAGGACCTGGGCATTCCTCGGATTTCCAGGAATTCTCCCCTCTTACCCTGTAAATATCAAGGTCATTAAGTCTTATTATAAACTTGCATCAGAGCTGCTTATGAATATGTATGAATATAATTTAAAAGTTTGCATTGATTAGCTGATCTCCTGCGACACTGCCAACATTACAGTGAAGGAAGTGCTGCTTTATAATGACTATATTATTATACTTGCTTATGCAGATGTATCACTGCATAATATAATTGATTTCCTGCATAGCTTCTCAGCAAAGGTTACAAAAGATTTTCTTCCTGTCACTATCGGCTCAATTTTCAAAGGGCCGAGGAGGGTGGGACGATAGAGAATGGACCCTCAGTTACCTGCTGCTAGCCAGCAGCTGCTTTGGTGGGGCCATTTTTGATTAGCTTGTTTGTTATGGGGGAGATGTGGCCATCCACCTTGGCCTGTTAGACAATTAAAGGGCCTATTAAGGCCAATGTTCTGAATTTTTCTGCTCCCTGGGTTGAAGCAACAGTGAATGCATGCAGCAGACTGGGGACCAGCACTCCAGAATCTTATTAAACTCCCCCCCCCCCCCCCCCCAGCCGATGTACTGAGATGACCATGGTTGCAGCCACAGGCCTCTTCTGAACTTCCCCGCCATTGCAGCTTTGGCCTTTGTTTATTTTCCAGCTTGTAAAAGGTCTTCGGAGGGTCCTCCATCTTGAGGCACCCTCTTCTTTTCCTGACTATATTGACAGCTCCCACTGCTGCTGATAGTGTTGGAGGGCATTATAGTGACCCTCCAGTCATGGGGCCTGCCCTCTCTCAATTTGCATGGCTCCTGGAGGTGGTCACTTTATTGGCCACCTCGTTAAATATCACCTTTTAGGACTAAATGCCAGCATGTGTGTTTCCCATTCTCACATTCCCTCTGGATTGGATCCACAAACAAAAATCCACTCTATCTCTCTGTTGCTTCATTTTCTATATCTGTTTTACTTCTACTCTCTCTCCTTTACTTTTAGTTTGCTTGCTTTCTACTCTTTCTGACAAACTTGATCTTCTTTTCTCTGTCTCTCTCTCTGCTTGAGTGCCACTGACAATATCAGCATCTACTGCCCAGTCCTAATTGCCCTGCGAAGGGTCTTCTTCTTGACCCTCTGGTACAAATGTGTTATTTATCAACATATGAAAACTGCAGACAGGAAAACACCAGTTTGTCTATTAAGCCTGCCCAACACCCAAATACCTGGATCATCCTGACTCGACACATCACAACCTCTCACCTCCCCCTGCTGCCCCTCCCACCAGCCGTGTCATCTGGGAACCTGTAAACACGGCTGGGAAGAGGAGGGGGAAGGGTGTCAAAAACGGTTGGGGGGGAATCTGGAAAGATCCTCTCTCACCTTATCAGGTGATCGAATCAAGTCATAGGGGCAGCACGGTAGCATTGTGGAGAGCGCAATTGCTTCACAAATCCAGGGTCCCAGGTTCGATTCCGGCTTGGGTCACTGTCTGTGTGGAGTCTACACATCCTCCCCATGTCTGTGTGGGTTTCCTCCGGGTGCTCCGGTTTCCTCCCACAGTCCAAAGATGTGCCGGTTAGGTGGATTGGCCATGATAAATTGCCCTTAGTGTCCAAAATAGCCCTTAATGTTGGGTGGAGGTGTTGACTTTGGGTAGGGTGCTCTTTCCAAGAGCCGGTGCAGACTCAATGGGCCGAATGGCCTCCTTCTGCACTGTAAATTCAATGATAATCAAAAAGTCCAGGGGGTCACAAAGACGAGGTGAAAATTCACCATTCATCCATTACCCTTCTGTATGAGGCACTCTCTGCTCCAACCAAAGAGCTCCCTTTACTTTCTGTTTGTTTGCTTTGCATTCTTGTTGCCTTTCTCCTGCTTTCCTTAATGTTCGCTCTCTATACAACTCACACACTTTAACTGTTGTCTCTGCCCTGCCAAGCTTGACTCGGACTCCCTTTCTCAATCCTTTTGTGTAAAGTTTTTTGCTGGGGTCGAGTTTAATCATGAGATGGTAGGAGGATGGCTGATTATAAAACTCATCTCCTGGCTCTCCTTTTAGGCTTGATGTTGATGAACACTTGGCCCTTATTAACATGGGGTAACCATCCAATGGCTACAGGATCAAAAAGGTCACCCACTTTCTGGCCATCATTTCCCGTCGGCCTCTGGAGGCCTATTTAAAGCAGGAATGAGAGGTGTAGCATTGGCTTCACAGCTTTGCTGAATTTGTGCTGCAAAGTGCAAGGTGAGTTTGAAGCGAGTCTCTCAATTCACTGAAGCCTTACTGGAGGAAGGAGTAAGGACAATGAAGGATCTGTTGTTACTTTTACCAATGGAATCTCACAATGGTCTGGAGAGTTGGCTGAGATCGTCAGTTCCAAAAACATCTTAACTGGCTTCAATTCAGGAAATGTTTCAATGGCCTGACAAGAACAATGAAGGTAGGTGGGTGGTATGGTAGCATAGTGGTTAGCACTGTTGCTTCACCGTGTCAGGGACCCGGGTTCAAATCCCAGCTTGGGTCACTGTCTGTGTGGAGTCTGCACGTTCTCCCTGTGTCTGCGTGGGTTTCCCCCGGGTGCTCCGGTTTCCTCCCACAAGTCCCGAAAGACGTGCTTGTTTGGTGAATTGGATATTCTGAATTCTCCATCAGTGTACCCGAACAGGCAACATAGTGTGACGACTAGAGGATTTTCTAACAACCACTTGCAATACCTAATCTCACATGGTAACTAACTATTGCAGAATAAGGAACTCTTGGCATGAGCCCTTCCTCAATTCGTGCATGAGCCTCTTGCTTTCCATTTAACACATTCCTATCCTGATTCTATTTTCTTTATCACCCTCTCAGCATAGATGCAATAAGCAGATGTCGTACATGTGGGAGCTCTCTTTTTCAACAGACACTAACTCTGCAGAAGGTGGTGTACAAGGCAAGGTGGGGAACAAGATGACGAGCACCCTGTATGATCATACCCTCTGTGTTGGAGCACTAAGCACTATGTGTTGGTGTCCTTTTGAAGATTTAAAGGCTGGGGGCGAATGTCTGGGGTTTCTCTCAGTTTATTGGACTCATTTTAAGAACCTCAGAGAATGCACCATCAGGGCAGCCTTACAGCACCAAGGAACTTTGTGCAGACAGTCACTTGCTTCTGCGCAGCCAATCAGTCAAATTCTTGCCCCTGCTCACTTACCCCTAGGTGCTTCTCAGGTACAAAATCCTTCAGGAAGACACTTCAGAGCAAGAAAAGTGTATCGGGTTCCATAAAGGTGCAAACGGCCAGACATTACTTGTTAACAGTTACAAATATCTGAGGTATGCAGGCATGAGCAACAACTGCATTCCACCAGTTCTGAAAAAGCCCCGAAGGAAACACCTGTAGAAGTACACAATTAATATAGAACCACTACAGGTCAAACATTCCCCTTTCTAATATCCCAGGAAGTCTTGTGGTACAATGTGTTAACGTCCCTACCTCGGAGTCAGAAGTTCCGGGTTCGAATGTCCAAGTTGATGGCCAAGGATTGCCATGGGGCAGAACGGTAGCACAGTGGTTAGCACCGTTGCTTCACAGCTCCAGGGTCCCAGGTTCGATTTCCGCCTTGGGTCACCGTCTGTGCGGAGTCTGTATGTTCTCACTGTGTCTGCGTGGGTTTCCTCCGGGTGCTCCTGTTTCCTCCCACACTCCAAAGATGTGCAGGTTAGGTGGATTGGACATGCTAAATTGCCCACAGTGGCCAAAAAAGGTTAGGTGGGGTAACTGGGTTACGGGTTGGGGTGGAGGTATGGGCTTAAGTAGAGTGCTCTTTCCAAGGGCCAGTGCAGACTCGATGGGCCGAATGGCCTCCTTTTGCATTCTAAATTCTATGCAATAACTCTGTGAAAGTGCGTTCATAACGTGGCCAAACAAGTTGAGTGTGTCAACCAGTAAATCCTCCTGAACACGGTAATGATTGGTGGCAAGAGTGGGCGAGACTGCTTGATGTGGAGTGGTGCCCGGCACCCCTCAAGCTATAAGCCTCTGGTGACAGACTAGCGACCTGTTCCGGGAATTACTAACTACGGACGGAAGTCTGCTTTAGTGCACCATCAGGTGCAGGAAGAGAATTGGACTTCTAATATCTCACTGCGTGAAAACAATTATTGTGACTTCTTCCCTCAATGTTCCACTGATAATCCTGAATTTATTCCCACTTTCTTTCTTGCTCCTGTTTCTTTGGGTTTCTGACTATTCTGTGTGCCTCAATCGCACAACTACTGCCCTTCTCTCTCTATTATTCTCAGAATGTTTCTGAGATTCTCTCTTTCTGCATTCCTGATGCCTCCCATGTCTCCCAAACACTCCCTCTCATTCTTTCTTCAATTTTCTAATTGTGATGTGTTTTCTTCTTTCACTCTGTGTCGTGACAGTGAAGCTGGAGGCCCATTTGGTTCTCCATAACCATAGCAATGATTTAGTCTGACACAATGTCACATTTCTAGAGGGGTGCGGAAGCTGGTGGGAGGGTCAATGTCCAAAAGGAGAGGGAGGCTGGAATTGAGATGGAGAGAGAACGGTTAGTTAACGAGACAACCGAGCGGGATTTTCTGTCCCTTCCTGCTGGTGGGATCATCGGATCGCGCTGAAGGCAAACTCCCTCCCTCCTTGGCGGGTTCCCTGGCAGCAGGATGGGCGAGCCACACAAATTGCTGTAGAGATTGGTGGGCTTGAGTGCATGACACCAGTGAAGAGTGTCACCTTTGTGAGGCGTGTCGATGCCAGAAGCAAGGCTATCCAATGTGGAAGGAAAGTTCTTCGGGTGAGTAGGTGCACAGATGCCCGTGAGAAAGAATTAAATATATTTTCAGGTTATTATTAAATGTACATAGGGCGGCATGTGGCGCAGTGGTTAGCACTGGGACTGCGGCGCTGAGGACCCGGGTTCGATCCCGGCCCAAGGTCACTGTCCGTGTGG